>NC_059187.1:7591733-7837664 GCF_020631705.1 Daphnia magna
ACTTATTTAACTTCGCCAAATCACGTGTAACTCTTACAGGTCAACAGTTGCTGCATCACTTGATATCAATTAGTATGGCTGAATCTGGAGACGATGACATCATACAAACAAACGTCACTGGATTTATTTGCGTGTAAGTGGGATAGCATAAGTAGATGTGGTAGTAGATTATGATTTTCTAATGTCTCTTACAGGAACAACGTCGACTTGGAACGGCAGATGCTCACAGTTTTGTCACCTCAGCCCCGACCATTACCTCGAACCCGATTGCTCATATCTGACATCCAATATATGGACTCCCACTAACCTTTGTAAATTCAACAAAATATAAAGACGAGACCTTATTATATTTGATGTTGTGTATTGTTCGTTTTGTAGGCTGATTGCTCAAGTCAAACACTCACATACATACCAGTATTCCTATCACACAAAGGACACCCTTATAAAATACTTAAATGAAAAACCACATGATGAAACACTGCTCGAGGAATTGGTTTATCTGACCAAAAATTTTTACGAATTAAAAGCTTGCCACTTAATGTTCCACAGAAATCGCACTTAACGACACAAATCAGCCATTGTAAATTTTCAAGAGGGTAGCAAGCAAAGGTGCAACAAATATCCTAATGAATAAGATCGTTATATTTTGAAAACTGCCTTCAAAGGGACGGCAACTGAAGCCCAACGCAGAATGCAAGTGGTGGATTGCAATCTGTTTGAAATACTTGTCGACAAAGAAACGAGCGCAGTATACTGAATACGATCAGCTAAGTACACTTAGAGACAGCCAAAATAATACACCCAACATTTCGTGAGACTAGTACACAGCAATCGTTTCAAAAATTTGCTGGCGCAGATTTGCTCTTCGGCAAGGAGAAGAGACATGTCTTAAATTTACCTCCTTCGGAAGGGGTATTCGTAACAGGATTTTTTTAATACATAAATTTTTGGGTGGATGACGTATGGGAAGAAAATGGTAGTTGGTTAACGTTCTCGTATAAATTATTGAGGTGGACCTGAAATTATGGCGACGATGAATTGCACAAATCTGAAACAATCCAACTCCATTCTGGTACAGCGGCGTACAGGTGATCCAATACGTCTGCGTTGGAATAAGGGACTAGTTAAATAAAAATCGTACATTTCAAGTAGAGATGTTCATTACCGTTTTCATTCGCATCCGATTTTAAATTTACAACAAAAGAGTCAATAGTTTCCAAATTCTCTGGTGAAAGTTTAAGGCGTTGTTTGACAACATCCCAACTGACATTGGTTCCAATAGAGTTCTTGATAGAACCACTCATTAACGTGCAGCGACCTCGGACATACTTTTTGAAATTCAGCGTCCCGGATCGATCCTGAAAAATTTAAATGGTATTTTAGACTAAATATTTTTCTGTCTTTTTACATTGGGAAGAATAATAGGTATGGCATTGGTAATAAGATAGCTGGAAAGCTAGATTTTAAGGGGTATACCAAATCGTTAATGTCAAAGAGTTCCATTGCTTTAGGGTGATCCACTGGGAGATGCAAATATTTAGCAAATTGCTTGGCATCGGCCAAACCGGTTGAGTGATCTGCAAATTTGGCAAATTTTTCTAAGAAGTCAGTTTCCAGCACTCGTGCGTCTAAACTAGAAACAAAAACAGATACTTCGTTATGAAAAACACAAAAGATGACGAAGTAGACTGAACAGTTTTACCCAAATTCTTCACGAATATTTTGAACTTCGATCAATCCAATTGAAGGAGGCAGACTAAGCTTTTTGGCTTTGCTCATCAGTCGGCAATCTTCATATGAATAGTCTATCACTGGAACTTGAAGAGCTCTGAAATGTAAATAACAGTTAATATAAAAACGCTTTCCTAACAAGAAAAGAAAAGAGAAAAGCTTACTTGGCCATGACGTCTCGGACGTTGCTTGCAAACAGTTTTGGATTGCACTTCTCTTCCTCTGTAGGAACATACACGGGTAGGAATTCCAGTTCACAATAAGTGTAAAATTGAGTCATGGTCAACCAGAGGAGCTCCAAACTAGAATTAAAGAAAACATAGAACTTCCAGTTCACAGTTTTCTATCTTAATATTGAAAACATTAACTTACGCCCCGGGTCCCTGCCAAGTCCAGGAAAGGGTATCCAACCGATTAGGATATCTGATGCAGACAGGTTGTACGGGAACACCAGGATAAAAGGCTCCCGGTTTGAAAGTGATCAATCCTTTTCGGTTGGAGCATGTTCCTTCCGGGAAAATGAGGATCTGCTGCCATCCATCAGGTGAGGTAGTGCGCCTCTTTATTTCCTTGATAGTATTCTGTCGAGAGTCCGGATCTTCCCTCCAGACGTAAACTGGCTGTGTGTAGTTGATAAGCTCTAACGGTAAATGGCAAATGCAATATGGTAGATCATGAGATAAATATATACAAGAAATCAGAGACGTCGAAAAAGCGGACGTTGTTAATAAGCAGAAGTGGAAATCAGAAAACCCTCAAACAAAAAGAAAATCAAAGGATCTGAAAGGGAAAAGCGAATAGAAGAACAATAGGAAGCTTGCATGCAAAGAAGAATCGATTTAGTTTCTAACCCCCTTGACATCCAACTTTGAAGCATCCGTTGTCGACCGAAACCAGAATGCAACTCGAAATTTAAATAATTATGGCAAAAGATAATCTGGTTACTCGGCAATAATAATAATAACAATAATAAAAGAAAAAAAAAAAAAGAGGCGAAAGACTTGTCGGAAGTGCGAGTCGCATGAATTATGTGCAACCGATTGATCCGTATCGATGAGTTCTAGACGACGAAATGTGGTGGGAGGACAGACTGACGCGATGTTAGCAGAAGAAAGGAATCTTCGATGCTGTTGTTTTTTTTGGGTGTATGCAACTACTTACGTCCGAAAATTGGTCTCTGTCTGTCTTGACTTCGGACGATCAGGCAGGGCAGGCCGGTCCAATGGGCTACAAAGGCATCAAGAAAGCTACTGTGCGGGGAGAAGATCAAGATAGGCGCCTCTTTAGCGGTGGCCTGTTGACCAATCACGCGCACGCGGTAACCACATGACCGGAAGCAAAAGCGCGAAGTGGCAGTGATCAGCTTCGACAGAGATCTGCATGCGCATGAATTCACAGTACACTTAAGCCGTCAGCTGAATTATTAACAAAAGTAGGTTCAATTCCAGTTATTCTTTCCCACCCCGTTAGACATGAACAATGTACGAAAGATTAATAAATGTCCAGTCAGCCAAACATTCCAACAACAGATGAACATCCGGGCGCCAAGCAATCAATAACGGTTGTGTGTATGGAGTTGTGCATCAATGAATTCTTTCTGTCAAAAGCTATTCAAAAGATGTGCGTGATTCATTCACGACGTTCAGCCTCGTGATTGTCACTCAAGATAATGCATTAAAAAATCTGCTGATTGAAAGGCCCAATCAAAACTGTTGGTTGTTGCTTGGATCCGCCCTCGAAATTAATTTTATGACAACGCCGAAATGACAATTCAAGCGACGAAAGTGCAGATCTCTGTTTCGGCTGAGCAAAGGTTTGAGAAGATTTAATAAAGAAATAGATTACATAAAAAAAATGTTTAAATAAAATAATGAAGGCTTCCAGTCGATAAATCAATAAGAACTTATTCTGTGTCACCCGAAAACACAGAAAAGATGAGCGTGCCAAGGTGGGGCGTGGCAGATAGTCTAAGCCATTCTTCTCCCGTCTTTTTGTTTCGTAAAGTATGGCTGCGCGGTCAATCTAACAGACTTCAACGCAAGGGTACATGTATCGTTATAAATAGGACAGCGTTTAATGACCCCCAGCTGCTTATCAGTATAACTCGTACTCCTGCATCTACTCGCGATTCAATTTTGTGACGTTTAAAGATATCTCGATATCACTGTTATCAGGCACAAAAAAAAGACGTCTTTTAAATTTAAAAAAAGCTCATGCAGATCAAATGCTAACGCCATTAAGAAGTGTTTTTGTAAAAGCTTTCCATCAACATCTAAGTGAGACGAATGCCATCGGAAAGAAAGTCGGCTTTCTGTTTGAGTGCTAACTATGGCGAACATAACAGGAGGAAAAAACGAAATGAAATTATACTGGGTCTGGTAGACGATAACGGAGCCAAGCAGTAACCAAGCTAACGATAGAAATAAACCATGGACCAAAACAAAATGTAAAATGAATTTTAAAAAGTAAAAATTGGAAAGTGAGTATGGAAGAAACGATTGTTTTTCGAAAAAAAAATATCACTCACTGGCAAAGAATGGCACGTCCTGGACTTCTTGCTTGACAACGAGGCTGGGCGCCGTGAGAAGTACAACAGGGAATGCATCCGAAAAACTCGAATGCGGTGCCAACGCTAAGATTGGCGCTTCCCTTTCGGTTGCCCTGATTCCCTTGATTGTTACTCGGTAGAACCCCATATTGAAGAACATCTTGCACATAAACCAGCAGATCACCGTGCGAAGCTCCCTATATAACCATTATTACGCTATGAATTAAATCGTATGATGTTCTCGAACGAGTGGTGGCATGCGATTCCCTCCCCTCCATCAAGCCAGTGTTGTCTCTTGAGTTGAACAGCAGACATTAAACAATTGGTTCCTGAACTATTTTGCTTACACTGCATCTCCTCACTAAATGATCTTGAGCACCCAAAACATGCTTTCAGCAAAAAGAAGTGAACATATTTTGGATGGTAGTTCTGTAGCACATGAGCTAATAAGGAAGCTCAATAGAATCAGAGATTATTGGTACAGTCCAAATCTAGGACAGAAACCTTACACAAAAGCTGCACTTTTAATGCTTCTTCCCACTTCCCAATGCACCTTTCTTCAATGCCGAGCTGACTAAGTGACATGACTGATCATTAAGTAATAAGAAAATTAAAGGATAGAAGCGGTCAGATGTTACCTTCTCCATCCTTTCATGGGCTTGTCAATCAAGTCTTCTTGGGATAAACCTATGGTGCCAATACAGGCCAGCAAGTATGCAATAAAAAGGCAGGCAAAAACGGCAATAAGCCTGAGAGGGAGCAATACGACAGTCAAAATGTAAACTTTGATCTTGTCATATGGACCCAAATCAATGTTATGCACAAATGGGTTCACTGGGGGATGTGATGAGCAGTCCTTCATGTCATTTTTTGAAACAGGGACTGCTGTCCGATGCCTCAAGCCTGAAATACCATTCATTCTGAAAATGTCTAGAAAAAAAATCATTGGGTAAAATTTTAACACTTTAAACTAGTTTTTGAAAGATATAAGAATGTACGTGCAACAGATTTTATCTGCGACGTGGCCATAACTGACCAACAGAAAAAAAATGTCTGTTACTCACAATGAAATGTTGTGGGTTGTTTATGATCTATTCGTTTGTAAGTTTTATAATAAGTGGTTTGAATAGCAAATTGAATGCATTAAAAACTGTCATCGGGACGAGCTTATGAAACACAACGAACTACACCAAGCCCAGCTTCAAGAACTTCTGCACTTGACAATTGAGTCGCGCGACGAAGCCGACCTGCCAAATTTCTAGCAGCGGGTTCACAGTGAACTAAACTAAGGGCCTCTTTAAACAACCCTTCCAGCATTCGGCGCGGCAAACATGATAGCCAAACAAAACAAATACTGGAATAATCCCAGTCGACCTATTCAAGCGAGTCAACAACGATACGCGTTGTCAATCATTCAGTTCTTGGGTCTACTACTGACTGCATCATTCCAATGTGTTACGTCGTTCATTGTTTACAATTCACGGGCCCAATGTTTTTGTTCACACACGCGTACTACTCTAATCGGTCAGTGCGTAGTCTACTTCAACAACCGTATAATAAGCAAGGCACAAAAACACGCGATAAGATATCACACAAATTGGAATGGTCTGTGAACCGAAACTAGGTGAAAGAGATAGAGATGGGCATTTATGGATATTTTGCTATCAAGACTAGAGGTAAACATACTTTACCAGTATCTGTTTTTATGAGGAGCCTGTAATAAAAAAATTGTTTTTGTTCAGTTTCCAATGGTGTTACATAACCTTACAGCAACAGGTTTTTAACTTTAACAGTTACAGAAGAAATAACTAGGTAAACCCAAAAATCGTTTAATTCAATACGATTCATTTTGTACATACATATTATCAATAGGGTCGAACAAAATTGTGAAGCGATTGAGAAGTTGGCAAACATTTCGGTTTTTTCTATTGAAATCGTTTTTCACTTCAATTCTATTGTGGGTTTAAATGGCTGATAAACCTCAGCCGTAGTCGTAATGGAGGTTTTAAGTTCCGGATGACCTGTTCTACTTCCGTTTTAACTTGATCGCCAGTGAACATGTACTTTATGTGGTAGAGAAGATCACAGATAGGATCAATCATCCTGATTTCAGACACATTCTTGTCTACCTGCTCAAGGAGTTCGTATAGTTCCACAGTCAAATCAAAAACACATTTGGGCTTGTCAACACTGAAGCGCTGTAAAGTGGGCCCGATCAAATGGCAAAGCCAGAGATACTGTTCCTCGGTACGGATCAGTGGATGTAAACGATCCTTGACAAATTGTGGAAGCCCACCCATCTGGCCTATATTTGCATGGGTGAAAAATGCATGGGCCACAGCTAGCAAAAGGACGAATGGCGCATCAAGCCCTTGGCCGACGACTGTCGAGAAATGGAAAAGATGCAACGGTGAACATGGGTACGTATAGGACGAAAGCTGTGGACCACTCAACAATTCCACGATTCTGTCATACAAAACAGACCAATAAGATTCTGGTAAGTATGTCAGAAGAAGGCCTACGGCATTGACCCAGGATTCCACTGGCGTCGCTTCCGAAACTGGCAAAAGATTATAGCCTTGTAAGACGACATCCATTAATGCATTGGCCACGATAGCAGGAGAAGCAGGAAGAGCCAAGAGTTCAACCGCTGTAACATACAGAGCATGGCAACTAGCATTAGGGAACTCATTAAACCGCCAATCCATGGCTGGGAAGGGGAATGGTGATCTACCGGCAGTGGTATCAACTAGACGACCCACTAACTTGACGTAGTAATCTAATTCTGGCAACCAATTCAGGTCATCGGCCGGGCGAATGCTATAGCTTAAGTAGGCCTCAGACAAAGCCCACCCTTGAGGTCGGACATCCTTCAGAGAGCCCATGATGGAGGAAACTAGTTTTCGCTTGAGAAGCGGCCTGTCACGCAGTTTGCGTTCATAGTAATGCAACGTGGTGTAAAGATATGTCACTGGACGATCGTGAAATTTGTACAAGCAGCCTAGGTGTTCCAGGATTGTTTCCAGTGACTTGGTGACGGGTGGAATCTCCGTGAAACGATGAATGGTGATGTCGAAAACGGGGAGGAAGCGGAGGCAAACATTGCCAAAGTATGTAGGAAGGGATTGGTAAGATCCACCCTGCCCAATAGTTTCCAGCACTGACTCGGGTGGTCCAAAACGTTCTGGAAACTTTCGCTGGAAAGCTAAATGCTTTTCATGCCAATTGTTTTGGCGCCAATGCTCCGACGAATTATCCTTCACGAAATCTTGAACACGTGAACGGAACTGCGGTGTCTTGAGAAGCAAGAGCTGAATGATGAAACAGCAAACTTGAGCTTCATTTCCTTCTAGCGGTCGTCTAGAATCAAAATCTTTCATTAGTTCGGCAACTCCACGTAAATGTAATCACTATATACTCACAATGCTAAACAGAGGACTAGTCGTTCGATAGTAACGACGTTATACTGCCAAACCATTTCGTTAAGTACATCTATGCATTTGTTAACGTGTTGGCCTTTGCCCGAATTGGCAAACTCATATACCAGAAAATCGCAAAACGTACGTAGATGACTGCCCAATCCCCGGGCTCCTATACGCTCGATGCACTTGTAGGCTACAGGATTAATACGCTCTGTTTCAAGAAGTTGCTTCCAAAGAAGACACAGGAAAAAAGGAGGATTGTTTGATTGCGGAGAAAAGTGAGCTGGCCAGTCATCTGGATTCATGGCTAACACCTTACGATGCTCTTCTTCAATATTCTGCTTCAGCTGCTGCTTTGATTCTTTGACTGGCTGGTTAGCTGCCTGGCCGAAGAACTCGGCAAGCGGCGGAGGAAAACAATCACGTGTGTTGCTCGACCAACTGTGAGGTGTCTGTTGTTGGATCAACGTCAAAAGATCTTTGTACCAACCACTATGTTGAGTCTCACAACCAGCGACACTTATGACCCGGGCAAGGGTTAAAATGAGAGCTCGATTAAGTTCTTCGGAATCACTGGAGAAGAGCGGCTTAATATCGGCGGCCGAGCGCGAATAACTGTAAATGACGGTAAATATTATGTTATGCAAATTCAAGTCTATTTAAAATATACATGTATTTTGTTTTTGTCTTTACCATGGCTGCATTTCCGCTGCACCAAGTAATCCAATAAGCCTTAGAGCAGCATTCTCGACACAAAGCGTCAACTGTGTTTGATGTTGCTGTGGCACGGCACAGGAATGTAAAAGGGTTAACAGTTGTATACGATATTGTGGCTGCATATGGTGAACGCGGAAAGTGAACATTTCTACTAGTGTATGGAAGATACCCCACGCTTGGGATTTGGATACACTAGTCATCACTTGTGTGATAAAGCCCTTGATGCCCAGAGACTCGATCTCGGTGTAGACAAGCAGGCGGCTGTAAGTCTCAACGAGAGCTGGAGCCAGTGGTACATTCATTTTGGTTTGAGCACACTTAATAACGTGCGTCACTATGCTGAATATACAAATGAAAGACAAGATTATTAAATAGCACTTTAAAGGTTAAGATAGTGGAATGTCAATCACCTATGGATCAATGACATTTTTGCATGGACAGTCAATGCATCCAAGAAGGCCAGAGGAATTGGAGAAATAGGTCCTGTGTTTGGCATGCCACCGGCACCACCTCCTGCATTGCCGGAACCTTTTTGGCTGAGGTTGCCGTGCAATGATTCCATTAACGAACCCATGGGGCGGGCCAAACAGTCCAAGGTTGTGGAGAAGGCATTGCAAAGTAGTGCTACCCTGTAGTCCCCAGAAGGGGCGCTGCTAGGAGGATTAAGTGCATTGTGTTGTAAAAATTCTTGATGATTTTTGAGCGCTTGTGGGAAATGTCTCTGAAGCAGTGTCGTGAAAGCTCGTGAATCCGTTTTCCCACCGGCGGCGGTAGCAGGAGATGGAGCAATTCCTCCGGGACCGGCAGCAGCCGCAGAAGCAGCAGCAATTTCTTTTTGCGCATTTTGTTGTTCAGTTTGGGCCTTCTTCACAATATGTATCCATATACATGCAACAGCCATCTGATGCACGCAGATAGGTCGGGTGTAGTCAGGGACGGGCAAGGGTTCCCGTTCTGGGTATAGGAGATCATAGAGGCGCAAGAGTGGCAAAAATTCAGCCAATGGATTCTTCTGAATGCTGCCCGATATGTATTGGAGAAGGACCCACATCAATTGATCGCGTCCCTTCCGTAGTTTTCTTTCGGCCAATTTTTCGTGCAAAAGTGTGACTAGGTGAGAAAAGGAGGCAAACTGGAAGAGAACAAAGTAAATGATTTGGCTAGACAAGTGATGCCAGAGCCAATGTGAAACACCCAATTCATCAGCAGCGTCTGAATCTTGTTCAGGGGTATTTTCAGCACGTTCCATGGCTTGTACCAAAAGTTCTACAAGTTGTTCTTCCAATACAGCATGTCTCTGCTTGTGCTGCTTTTGTAAACCCAACATTCCACAGAGGACTTCACGAGAATAAGGTTGCTCCAAAACATAGCGTATCAGGCGAGTCTGGGGTTCGGTATACTCCTTTTCATACGGCAGATTTCCTTTCAAAGCCAGTTTAAGGGTGCCCTGTTCAAGTTTCCAACTATGGTGGACGCCATGAGCTGAAGGGTCAACCACAGGAAACATTAAAGGTCTGCCTATGGGAGAAAGCATTTGCACCAAAGGGCGAAAGCTATCTACTACTTCGGATAAAAGCCCGGCCAATTTCCAGTGAGGCCAATCTTTGTTTTCTGGATACATTTTTCTGATTTCATTGACAATAAAATATGCTGGTAACAGGCAGACTTGACGATCTAGAATATGCTTTAAAGTGAGTTCCAATGCTGTAACATTTGGATATTCTGATGTAGAAAAGCGGCTGGGCAAGAGTTGAGCCTTTTCCAGACATGTTTTCATAATTTCTCTTACTCCTTTATAATCCACATGGCATACAATCTTTTTGATGAGATAGAAGCTACCTTGCCATAACAATGGATTTGCTGGTGTCAACTTTTCGTTGACTAGGAGTGTATCACATACTTTCCTGATAAGAAATAAAACAGTGTGGATGATAGCTATAAATATGAACTAGAATTTTAACAGTTACCTCGCAGTTGCAATATTTGCATTCACAACACTTTCCAGAAGTTTAAATAAGAGCTTTGAATGGGAATCACTACTGACAGAAGAAATAACTGCAACCAATTGTGGCAAAACAGTATCTTGTGATTCACCTTGGGGATCATTTATCACTGCTATGATCTCCTTTTCCAAAGCACTGTATTTGATTCCTTCATCCTTACGTTGGACCAGGAAATCATTGAAAGCTTCCTCAATTGCATCAACTTTCTGTAATTCGCCCAAGTGTTACTAATTATTTAAATAATAAATTTGAAAAGATTGTTATACCAATGCATCCGAAACCAACGCTTGCACCTTACTTCCTTCCACTGTCATTATTTAGATCTGATTTCTAATGAACTGAAGCTACAATTAACGACATTTAGCGAATCAGAATTCAATATTTGACAGAAAACTTTGAGCGAAACAAACCTTATAGTGCTTATAGAATCAGACTTAGATGGGGAAAAAATGTTTGGTAAAATCTATTTCCCCCCGGCAGCCGGTGGGCGCTAGTGTCAAAATTGTCTATTTCCCCCCGGCAGCAAAAAGGGCGCTGTGCCCTTTGCGAAGCCTGTGCTGCACAGACAGACCAATTAAATGTGTATTTAAAACCTAATCTGTATTACTTAAAATCCTAATCAAATGTATTTTACTATTAAGAAACACAAATAAATTTGACTCACAGTTGTTATCTTAGTACTGGGTACTGCTTTTTATCGAAATTAAAATATCAGGTGAAATAAAATTAAATAACAAGCAAGCAAGCTACTTGTTACATAATTTTATTTTTTACTGGTCGTTTTCTTTTACTTGAAGCAGCGGTCAGTGTTGACTCTGCTTGAAGTAACAACTACTGTACTGTATTTTCCCGTAGTATCCACCTGATTGTGTTCACTGATTCAGGTGTGCAATAGCTATTTAAACACCAACGCCCCTACTGGCCGGGGGGAAATAGACAGTTTTGTCACTAGCGCCCCCCGGCAGCCGGGGGGAAATAGCACATTTTGACATTAGCGCCCCCCGGCTGCCGGGGGAAAATAGGCGTGACCAAAATGTTTTCTCTCCTAAACCGCACATTCAAGGTGAAGAACGAATACAAACTTTAGCGCTATGCCATCTAACGGTCAATTTGGAAACCTCAACCACCGAAAAGAAAAAAAAAAACCTAACGATAAAAATAAAATAACCCTTTGCCCCAATATTTAATGTCTACGCTTTTATGGTTGCCAGCCTTGAGCTTGATAAACAATTTTACATGCAGTTTAAATGTTCAACGTAATTACCTAACTAGTGACCTACGGTAGCTGCTTTAGATAAAGTTTATTTTAAATGAACATTCTTTGGCAAAAGGAAAGGTTGCTTATGCTAATGAGGCAGTACAAAACCTGTATCTCTCACTGATTGTTGCAACCCAGTGCTATTGATTGGCGATAATTTCCATTAATAAATAACAAAGTAAATTCAGCTGTCATTTTACGATGACATTCTCTCAAGCTGTTTTCTCCTAAGCTGATCTATTACAAAATTCGAAGAAAAAAACTGTATAAAACAAAATAAATAAAAAACAACAACAAAAACAAAAACGTGTTTTACGAATTTTGTTCAATTCTAAAATCTTTAAGGAATAGGAAAATTTGGGATAAATGCGCTCAACGAACTGCGTAGCGCACCCCATAATCGCTCACACCCTCTACTACACCTTTTTTCCTGAAGCAGACATTTTCATCCCGCATAAAGAAGAAAAACTAAATTGGGGTTTTTGGGGTTTGAGGTGGAAAAAAAAGCTTTCTATCTCTGTCCCTTCGTAACGCTAAGGTCAGGTTAAGGTAAAATCCCAGCCAGTTCATCGGGGTTTGTTTGTTTTTTCCAGCAAAACAGGAAATGTTATCGAACTCTCCTTGTATAATTATCTTTCGTGGCTGGGCGTTTTCAAACGACGACCACTAGCTGATGCCGTTGTTGCGCAGTTTATATTAAGTAACAACATCATGCACGTTCCTTGTATTTTATTTATTTTTTTTTTAACTTAACCCGCTTAAACGGTAGGCGAAGGATTCAAACTGTCAATATATTCAAGTGAAAAATCCGAATAATGGCAATTTTAGGCAAATTTTTTATTTACTAATCTCAAGATTTGACTTCCAATCTTATGATGCCATGATTTCCATCATGGCAGCTAGATTGGGTTTATCCCCAAGCTAAAGTCTAAATGGTTCACGGGAGTATGTATACTAGGTCTATTCGCGAATATGCCTGTGGAGAAAGCACTAATCATCTTGACAGCCAATCTCAATACACCGGCAGGAGCTATAGCTTGTGACAATTAATAAGCAATCCTTATAACGTTAAAAACGGATCACAATACGTATTTGCAGCTGAAACGAGTTTAGAGTGCCCGCTAGCGCTGGGCGTTGACATCTCACGACAGGCATTGACAATGTGAAACAAACTGTCGAAGGAAGGCCAGTAAAGGTATAGTAACCAGGTCCGACTAGTCTTATACAGTTCGTTTATTCTCACGCACTTTTTTCATTCAAGATTTTAGCTGACAGCTCTTCATTTGCTAATATTTAGCAGCCCATCTCGCAACGAAAAAATGCACTTAATTATCCCAATGGTATATACAATTAGCGCAATTAAACATTTTCTTCATTTTCCGATACTGAATTTCTTCTTCGGCCGTTAGAAGCTTGTCAGCACTGCTTTACATTTCACAGTTGTCTGTTGTATTCTGATAAACAGCTGGTCGGGCGTCCAAGGAGGTATAGTATATACAATTCTATACTATTCCTTTCTCTTTTCAATTGAATATAAAAAAATTAATTATTGTCACTCGTAGTTCCGCAAGAAGTTTCGAAAGAAATCGAACCTCAATGTGCCTGTAGCGAACTCTGGGCTCCAGTTTGCGGAACAGATGGAAACACTTATGCAAACGAGGGCTGTTTGAGGGTTCTGACTACAAAATGTGGAAAGATCAAGTCACTTATCAGCGAGTCTTACGAAGGTGAATGTAAACAAACAAATGCAGCTGCAACAGGTGGAATATTGTGTTCTTCTGTCTTAATTTACGTCCTTTTTGCGAAAGTCGCAGTGAACGCGTTCATACAATAGTGAAAGAAATTTATGTCATGCAGAAAAGAAAAAGAATACGCACCTGCCAAAAAAGAAAGTGTTCACCTGTTTATCGTTGTGTTACTTTGCAAGTGTGAGTGCCTTAATCTGTTGTTGCGAATTTTTTTATCGCGTCTTCCATGTCATTTTCAAATTCCTGAACATAAGTTGTAGCTCCGCATTTCAGGAATACCAATCGGCGAACAAGAATGATTAAATTATCAATAGCCCCTGCATCGACGATTTCCAGTCACCTGTGTATAAATGTATGTTGAGGAAAAACAAAAAATAAAAGAGATTTTAAATTATTTTGCCTTGTCACGTTGATGTTAAATTCTCAGAATTCTGAAATCGGGAAGAACGAAGCATTAGAAATTTATTACATAGTAATGCAACCAAAGAGCAAGATGACAACGGAGGAACCGATAACCGCCGATAACCGCTTGGACTTGAAACCTGAAACGTTGACTAGAAAAAGCTGGTTTGTTTGAATCCATTAATGGAGTCAGTGTAATTTCCGTGACTAATCTCGCCAAGTAACCAATCTTTTTTTTTTTTTTTTGGTTGGCAAGGACTCAAAACAACTTTTTAAAGGGAAAAACCGGGGGATAACGTTTTGTTCTAGCCTTGATACGTTTTTGTTTTCAGTTTCCTTTGACTTTATATAGACTTGCTTTGTGTGCTGATGCTTCCTGCTCTGTTGAGATAGCTGGCATCACTTTGCCAGAGAAATTGAGTTTGCATTTTTCATGATGTTGAATGCTAGGTTATTTTGGTTTTCGTTCTCATTCCCTTTTCATACCAGCTAACTTATACTATCTCATGGGTTTCATTACCGTCCAGCTTCCCAGGCAAGTGCATAATGTATTATGTATTTTGAACGCTTGTGAACCGGAATTAAATTGGGACTGTGATGTAGCCCCCTATTTTAAGACTCGTTAACAAGCAGGTTTTACAATTATGAAACGGACCAGGTGTCGCATTCAATATGTCTACCCTCAAATTTCGGACAATTGATGTTTTGTAAAACTTTTTAAATTCAAATATAGACATTGTTTTAAATAAACGTGATTGGTCAAAATAAAAATTCATTTGTTGCCTCTGCCTTCCGCAGAAACTAAGTTCACTTGTTTGTGATACTTTCTTGTGCGTTTTATTGTTGCACCAAGATGAATGTGTTAGCGATTCGATTGCACTGACCGAAGCGGATAACCTGGAGTCACAGGGTGTTGTCTTCCGCCATAATAAAAGTCCTTATAAGCATTCGCCAACCAAAAGAGAGCCCGCTAGCGTTAGACCTTTACGCTCTCCATTTGACTACGACTTGACGCATGGGGGGAGGGGGTCAAAACTACTTCGTATATATATAAGTCGCTTGGATAGCAACTGGGTTCAGTTATCTATTGTTAGTGCGACGGTCATCCCCA
This sequence comes from Daphnia magna, assembly GCF_020631705.1. NCBI lineage: Eukaryota > Metazoa > Arthropoda > Branchiopoda > Diplostraca > Daphniidae > Daphnia > Daphnia magna. Next base: position 7,606,674 of record NC_059187.1, read on the forward strand.
CTCGCCAAGTTTACAAAACAGGGAACGTTCTCCCTTTTTTCGCAGCAGCTATAACGATATATCTAAGCCACCGTTTAATTCAAAATGGTATTTTTTTTTAAATTTTAACTTAAGTTTTAAAATGTTTCACACTGAAGTTTTGACTAATTTTGATTCTGTTGAATTTGAATACGGTCTTTTTCAAAATACAGAAACACTTAAGCACAGCTGTATTTTTAATCATCCTTATTTCATTTATGTTGCTGAGCAACCAGTCAGGTGTTCAAGGAAGTAGGTGTACTGTTCGCTATTACTTTTCTTTTAAAAATAAGTATCAAATAACATCTCCTTATTTTGTTATTTCAGTGCCACAGGATCAAGATTCTAGCTGCAATTGCAAGAAAAACTATCAGCCAGTTTGTGGAACAGACGGAAAAACCTACTCTAACGAATGCGTTTTGGGTGTCCAGACAAAGGGTTTGTGCGGAAACGCAAAGTCATCTGTTACGAAGGCTCACGACGGCGAATGCAAAACCACGGCCGAAGCTTAAGAAAGCTTTACTTTTTTTCTCTGCCAAGAATTGAAAATCCGCAATTTTTTTTAGTTTTTAATCTTTTAATCAAAGAAATGCAAATATATATATATATAAAGGTTGTTGTTATACTCCACATAAGCTGAATGAAATTGGATGAAATGCTATTAGGCTATTCTGCACTACGCTTTGGCTCTATGTAATCCTAATTAATACAATACACTGTGAAAAAGGAACACGATAGTAAAAGATATTTGAAACCCATCATGTTTGGTATGAAAAAAATAAGACGGAAAAAAAGATGCCATAAAGAACACAAGCGTTCCGAGGCGTTTAGTCTATAGACTATAACTTTATTATAATTTTTTAAAAAAAGATTCGGTTTTTAATTTAATGAAATTTCGATTTTATTGTTGCTATGCCAGAAAAATACACAGCAGACTTTGTGTCAAAGACAATCGTATTTGTGCTGTTCAAGAAATAATTTTGCATTCACGATTGACGTCATTTAAGACTCAACTATCGCAAGCTGCTTACATACAACGCCTAAGTGCCTTTTGGCAAGTTATCAAAACTGTCTATCAGAAGAGCGCTTGTTCTTTTATTACATTGAAAGAGTTAGCGTGAAATTGGAATCGCATTGACAATTTTTGCGTGATAGGTACCTACCCAAATACAGATGCCATCTACCTCCATAACTAATCATTCTACATGAATTTAAATAAATTTGTTTGATTTTATTACAAAATTGCTGTGGGGAAGTAGTGCTGTTGTAAACAAATTGAACGGCCATGGTCTTATTTGGAAACATCAGCAGCAGGTTAGTAGCTTTTTGTAGTGCATAATAAACGTGTATTCATTTTGAAAGCTGTCATTCGTCTTCCACGCAAGACGCACTGTGTAGTTTGTTTACCTGTTTCGAAAATGAGCTTTTGGATGTTAATCGATCAACCGCGTAAGGCATGCACAAACGTTGGTCCGACTTTTTGCACACCACGCTCGGCTTAAAAGATAACATGAAACGATAAATCTTGATTCGTTTTGCGCATGTAGTTGTTGTTTTTCACTTTTATCCTGTTGGCTTGGAGATACAGCCTGGGGTCGAACTTGGTGTTTGAAAAGTTTAGATCTCGGGGGTCACACGCATCGACCTTCAAAAACCAGTCTTTATTGTCTGATGGCAATCCCTGGCTTTAAAGAAAAAAAGAAGTTGTACAAGGAAAAAGGTTACTGGGAGATTCGAAAGACACTATATGAAGATCCAACTTTAGTTAACCGTTACCAAACGGTGTCGCGCTCTCCGCTGTCCGCCCCACCCTTTTTTTTATATAAATCAGTTTCTTTTTCAACAAAGATCATAATTTTGTTCTTGTTCATCGCTGCACCACGTTTAAAAAGTAGTTGCCAGGGTTTGTCACTCGAAACCGCATTTTGTTTTCACAATATTAAGTCGAAGCCCTTTACAGTAGCTAGTAATGTTATACTACAATGTTGAGATCCACCGCTCCCGGTGGTAGCGGAAGTTACAATCGTTTCACGAACGAACCGTTGGACAATAGGGTTGGCCCACCTCAGATTGTTTCCCCAAATAAACAATGTTGAAATAAGTGATAGAAACTGTAGTCATTGTCGGGTTGTTACAATAATAAAACGCGGATTTTCCATTCTTGGGAATCTTATTTGGAAACTTTCCCCTAGGGCGCTGGGCGTTTGTTATTGAAGAAGCACGAACGCCATGACATCACCATTTTAGGGATAGTGGTAGTATACTGCCAGAACGGCTATATATAAAGGTACCTGTTGCCATATGGCATTTTCAGATAGTAAACTCCTGTCTTCCTTGCAACTACAAATATTTCAACCTTCAAAACCTGAAAATGCTTCAAGTCGCCTTACAGGTACGTACGTATTGTGCTGCATGAAGTATAACTATAGTACCAAAACATCGCAAACAAATTTTGATTTCCAACTGTAACACTCATAGTATTGTCTTTCTGCTAGTATAGAACTTTTTTAGCACGGTCCTGGTCTTGATCGCCCTCTTCGTTCTAACCAGTAATCAGCTTGTCGTTTTCGGAGGTACGATTTGTGAATGAAAATGTAAATTCAATTAATACAAATCATATTGTTATCACTATGCAGCTTCTATTGATCAGCGAGACGTATGCATCTGCACGTTACAGTATGATCCAGTGTGCGGTACAGACGGGAAAACGTACGGTAACGCGTGTGCCCTCCATTGTCAAATAAAAGAAAATACTGGCGTTAGCCTTGGCAAAGCTTATGATGGTGAATGCAAACAGGCGAATGAAAGAGGAAAAAGGGGAGCTGCTGAGTGCGGATGTACATTCTTGTACGCCCCTGTTTGTGGAACAGACGGGAAAACCTACGACAATGAGAACTGCATGGAAGTTGAAATTACCAAATGCGGAACGGTTCTCGATTCAGCGATTAAAAAGGCTTACGATGGAGAATGCAGGCAAGTATCTAAACCGTCAGAAGAAGTGTGTGCCTGTCCACTCAATTACGCCCCAGTTTGCGGGACTGATGGTAATACTTACGCTAACGTAGACTGCTTCAAAAACGAAATCACTAAATGTGGAACCATCAAATCATCTGTAACTGTCGCTCGCGACGGTGCATGCTAACAAACGAGGGCACCAGCTAACAAATGATTCGCTGTGGCTTTCACTTAAAAAATGGGCTGACAAAATTTAATTTGGAAAAAGATGTTTAAAATATATATTTCCATACGTATATTATTTCCTAATTTTTAAAAATATAAAAATACTGCTACAAGTCAACTCAGATATTGTTGCCATGTTTATATTTTTCAGTGTCTTGATTTGGAGCTTGTATGATATAAATTATAACTTCGAAAATATATAAATATATTGAATTAACCAAAAGGAAAATTTTTAAAAAAGTTATTAAACAGAAACGATTTCAACTCAAATTTTGAAATAAGAATTATTTGAGAAGTAGGAGGTTACGTGTTCTCATAGCAATATATAGTAATATATACAGCAGGTGCCAAAAGTATCCGAACACTTTGCGTTTTCGGACCATTTTAGCATGGGTTAAAATGACGGAGCACGCGTAGCGCGATTGAGAAAAAAAGGGTTAAAAAATCCACCTCCAAGTCCATGAAAATAATTTTGTTACCTAAAAATAGACCAAGGTATCTAAACAATTTATTTTTTTTATTTTTATGACTTGTAGCCGCTAGCCGGCATATCAGTGCACAAGTATCCGAACGCGGGTTTTCCCGCCGTCCTTCCTTACGGCACTACGTGTCTTCTTTATTATTTTTTTAAATATTCCAATCATAAGACTATCAAAGACTAACTAGGCTTTTTATGTGTACAAATACGTAATCTACTCATTCCGGTCATTAGTTATGCTTAAACTTAAATCCATTTTTGGTGAATAATTTTTCCGTGGCCGGCTATATGTCATTTTCTGAATTTTTCCCGTCAGAAAAATAGTTATACATGCGGCAACTAGGGGCGCGGGTATGCGCCATTCTTTGTGAGATTTCGCGCATTTGGAGACAAAGGCTACCTAAATTTGTATGACTTTCAAGTTGAAAAACAACGCGCCCCTAGTTGCCGCATTAAATGAAAAAGTAGGTTTGGCTAAATCATTGAGATCTCCAAAAGAGTGGTAGAAGCATTGAAGTGGATTTTGAACAATTCAAAACTGAGTAAAATAAAAATTTCTGAAAAAAAAATGGGAATCTATTCGGGATTTCTTTTACAATTGATGGGATTTTTTAAAAATTCCGGGATATTTCATATCTCGGGATTTATTTTTTTTTATTTTGGGAAAATTTATGGGATTTCACAACCTCGATCCGGGGACACACTTTCGTGTTCATTTGTCATTTGAATACGGGCTCTCGTGGTTACATGTAAGCATTCATTTTGTCAAGTGTAATTCAATTTTTATTTTGTATAATTCTAGTTGTGTCTATTGTTCGCATTTGGCCAGATCCTTTTATGAACTTATAAATTACGGGACCCGATAAATCGTGTAGCCTACACTGATTTATTTTCTGCAGACGGCCATTCTTTATTGGTATCTTTTCCATGCCCTCCTGAATTCAGCTACTTTCCCTGCACAGTCGTTATTCCACCAGGGTTTATTTGGGTGCCTGGTACATTTTGCCTCGGTTTGTAGTGTAAATTTTTTCTTTTAGCCTTCTAAAACGATTTCGTAGAATGTTTGGAATGCGTCTTTTGGGTCTTCTATTTCATTGAATTTGCATTTCTTTAGTTCTTCGACGATGGTAGAGTTCCAATTAGCCCATTTCCCTAGGACGAATTTCCATTTTGGTTGGGTTTTCGGTTTTTCAATTTTAACTTTCAGTTGGATTTTTATGCAGATGGGAGTGTGGTCACTGTCTAGGTGGGGTCCTAGATAGATTGACGATCGAGGCACAAGCAGATTTGAGATAACCGTGAGATCCAGAGTAGATTGTTTCATTCTAGTAGGGTCTGTCCGAGTGGGGAAATAATGGGGGGTAAGAAGAGAGGTTGTCAGAGATGGCGAGAAATTTGCTTAGTTGTCTTCCGGTTTTATTTGTAGTGGGTGCTGACGACCAGTATGGGCTGTGGCCATTAAAGTCCCCTCCTATGATGCATGGATTCTCCCGGGTAGAAAGATAAGCAAGAAGGTCGTTTATAAACTCATTTCCATTGGGGCAGTATATTGAAAAGACATCAATGTAATTTCCTGGTGCTATTGTGATGGTAGCGCCTATAGTTTAGTTGTTTCCGAAATGTCTGAGGGGTATTCTTGCGGTTGGAATATCCTTTTTAACAAGAGGGCTTTTTTAGAAAGCGAAAATCCGACTTTCAGAAATCTGGCAACGCATGCATTTTGTAGTCGTTTTCCGTTTACATGGCAAAGGCCATAAGAAATTTAAGTGTCTTTAACAAAATATACGTAACTCGTTCAATTCGCAATATTTCTTCACAAGAATTCCACAGTGCTCTAGGTAAGATATCGGTCGTTAATTTCATGTATAGTTTACTCGGACTAAAAAATTATTAAGGGCTGAAAATTTAAATACAAAACTTTGTTTTGGTTTTTTGCAGAGAAATGGCTGTCTGCTGTGTAGTTGGATGTGGACGCAAATATTAAAGAAACGATAAAGACAATAATCCGAAGTTCTATTCAATCCCAATCGTTAATCCCTACGACCCATTAACCCAATTGAGAAGGAATGAATGGCTGAAACGATTGAATCTGTCAGAAAGTAGTGTGACACCTAAAATAAAAGTTTGTTGTGCACATTTTGAGTCAGGCAAGACATATTTTCAGTTTTAATAGTTAGATAACAATCTCTAAATATATTCACTATTGATTAACAGGAGGTCCAAGTTATCACCTGATGAAAAAGGATGTCGATTGGGCTCCTAACAAGAATCTTGAGCCACAATCGAAAGGAGAGGCAGTGGCTCAGCGAGCCAAACGCTTCATTAAAATCTCTAACCAGCCAAAGCCTGAAAAAAGTTAGAGAGAAACAAGTATATTAAAGGTTATACACAACTTGAAATAGTTAGCAAACAATATTAACAGTTGTAATTTTAGATTTGTCAAATACACCAGCTACCAGCTTAGCTGTGCCAGTTGACACACGCTTGGAAGTTTTGGCAGATGATGCACAAGTTGTGGAGACACCAGCCCACTCAGAAGGTATAAAGCCTAATTTTTTTGTTAGAACAAGTCTGATAAATACGTATCATACTTGGTTTTATTATAGGAACTGATGGTCAAGAAGTTGACCTCAGTGAAGCATGCAACGTTTCAATGCTGAAGCAAGAAGTCGCATCCCTTTCAGCTCGTGTAGCTTTGCTGGAATCACAGAAGCGTGACCTCGAATTGGCCAATCAAGATTTATCTGAACGATTGGCTGACTTGGAACGAACCTCGGAATAAAAATAATGTAGAGAATAAGGATATAGCAGACCATACTTTGCCCAAAACGATTCCCTTGCCATCCTTCAGTTTATGCAAGGCCTTGTACACAACATATCCATCTTGAAACTTCTTGTAGCTTAGCATACTCTTCAAATTCTCAGTTCTGTTGCCATCATGTCGACTTTTTGTTACATAAAGGTAATCAATTAGGTCGTATTTGGCTATGTTGGGTAAACTTCTCTGTAGTTGGCGAAGATCTTGATCACCAACAATAAAGTATTTCTCGTCAATGCCCCATGGACAGTCATTCACGCCATTGCGTTGAAGCTTTGAGGCGTAACTTTTCTTTTGATCAGCAGTTTGTTCTAATGAATAAGCAGAAAACTTAAAAGGAACTTGGTCTAGGCTATTGTCCAACTCGGCAGTGCCGAGAATCTCCTGCAGAAAACCAAAACTAAGTTTTGTATTTAAATTTTCAGCCCTTAATAATTTTTTAGTCCGAGTAAACTATACATGAAATTAACGACCGATATCTTACCTAGAGCACTGTGGAATTCTTGTGAAGAAATATTGCGAATTGAACGAGTTACGTATATTTTGTTAAAGACACTTAAATTTCTAATGGCCTTTGCCATGTAAACGGAAAACGACTACAAAACGCATGTGTTGCCAGATTTCTGAAAGTCGGATTTTCGCTTTCTAAAAAAGCCCTAGAAGGACAACGCCTCCGCCTCTTCCAGTCGGTCGTTTTAAGAAGCAGTTTGTAAAGTTTGTAAAATTGGGCACATATCCATCACACCACCAAGTCTCGCACAGTAATACTAGGTCGGGATTGAATGAAGCTAGGAATGATTTGAACTCGTTTTTCTTTGACCGGTTTAATCCTCTGGCATTGAACTGAACGCATTTTATTTTGCTATAAATTTTGGTTTATGCAGAAAGGGTTTATCCATGCGTCTGGTACTTCATTGTCGATATCCATGTCTTTATCAGGGAAGTCCGGTATGTCTAATATGGGGGTGTCAGTTTCTCTGTCACTGAGAGGCAGACTTGCCGTAATCGAAATCAATTTTCAATCGCGATCAAACTCAAACTAAACTCAAAAAATGATCGATCGATCAACTCATTTCAAATGAGTTTGATCGCGATCAAACTCAAAAATTTTGATCGCGATCAAACTCATTTCTGCGCTCAAAATTTCTTATTCCACGCCATCTACTGATAATTTGTGGAAATATGCTCCCATAATTTAACTCGCAATGTTTAACATTTTTTCGTTTTATTGTGCGCCTGAGCGTGCTGTTGGTTGAGGAGAGTTTCTGCCTCTCTAAATGACGTTTTGAGCTGAACTGCTACTTTGATTATTTCTTGCCTCTTTTGGTACAGAGGGCACTGAGGGCTTATAGAGCTGTGATATTTAGACTTACAATTTATGCAGAAGCTTCCTCTATTGCAGGGTTCCATATGGCATCTTTGTTGGGAGTGGTTTAGTCTCCAGCATTTTCTACATTGAAGCGGCCGTGGGATGTATGGTTTGACCGTATAACACCATCCTTGTATGGAGATGCTGTCTGGTACGAATCCTTCAAAGGTTATTATCACAGTCATGTTATGGCCTGTTCTTGTGGTATGAATTTGCAGTTTTCCCTGTATTCCCATTGCTGCTGCCATCTCTGGATCGCCTGCTAGTTCTGCCGGGACATTATGGATCACTCCTTTGCTTGCCCAATCTGATTCACTGCGGGTTACAGTTATTTTGTGGTCCAGGATTTCAGTGGCTTTAAGAAGATTTAGTTTTTGTTCTAGGGTTTTGGGGTAGAGGAGTAGCAGGTTCCCAGCCCGGTTGGGTTGGATTTTATCCAGGTGTCCAAAACGATGGGTAAGTTCGAGATTGAGTTTCTTCTTTCCTGTGAAAGGGAGTTCACAGAGGGTAGTCTCGGAGTTGAGTTTAAGGCATACAGAAGGAATTGTTTACCGGGAAGGTAGGGTATTGGAGTTTGGTGGAGGGATTGCCATGTTTAGTATGCTGATGTTCGTAACAAGGCTATGTCTGCTATTACTTTTTTTTTTTATTCTTTTTTTTCTCCTCCTCAGTGTGGGTGTTATATGTGTGTGGTTTTATGGGGGTGTGTAGTGTGAGGGCAAATTTGGACTCGTGGATGTAATACCTTTGTGTGATTTATGTTTCATGTGATTCAATGATTAAGGAGTGTGGAATGTGGTTGCTGTATGTAACGACTATTAAATTTGGTAATATTTCGTAGGTGTTGGAGTTTTATTTTTTTATTTTTCATTTGGTTTTACAGCACTCTAACGATTTCACGCACTTCTACACTATAACCAGGACTTCACTATGACTCTTCCTATAGTTTGGGATTTTTTTTTTTTTTTTTACAGTCATCTGTCCTCGTCACTGGTTCGAAGGTAACTCCTACATGCCTACATCTGATGAACCATAAATTTCTACTGCAGACGATCCACTACACAGTGCAGCCATCTATTGATAAGATATATAATTTTACTGAAGTAATTTAGCCCGACTTTTTCTTCAAAAAATCGGCTTAGGATTTTGACTTGGAATTCAATTAAACTTAACCTATACAACACAAATGAAAAGCTAATTCCGAATAAAATATTAGTTTTTCACTCAATAATCGTTTTTTGGATAAAACGGAATCAGAGTCGCAGACACTTGGAATCAGAAAAACCCAAAAACTAAGTTTTTGGGTGGGGCAGGGGCAACACTTTGTTTTCGTTTTTATTTGAACAGGTGGTTTAACCAGAAAACCAACAACTTAATCGAAATCAACGTTGAATTTGGATTACGACCCGTGATTTTTGTTGATTTCATGAGATGTCATTTTTTGCAGATTTTTACAAAAGTGGGAAGGTATACCCTTCCCACTTTTCCGTTTTTGGCTAAATTTCAATTTTCGCTTAAAATACGTGATTTCAATTAAGAATTAAATGCTAATCACGGAAATCAAGTTTATTTTTCTATGGGTCTTATAGTTTTTTATTTAAACGTTAAAAACCATAAATTAAGTTGGTGCGCTAACAGCACTGTTTTCGTTAATTTTTAAAACGGCTAGTTTAACGAGAAAACCAATGACTAAATCGAAATCAGCGTTCAATTTCGATTACGCCGTGTGATTTTTGGAGAATTTCAAGAGATGTCGTTTTTGACCGATTTTGACAAAAGTGGGAAGGCTAAACCCTTGCCACTTTATCATTTTTGGCCAAATTTCCAATTTTGCTTAAAATACATGATTTCGATTCAGAATTGAATATAAATCACGCAAATCAGGTTTATTTTTCTATTGGTCTTATAGTTTTTTATTTATACGTTAAAAACCATAAAAAAAGTTGGTGCGCTAACAGCACTGTTTCGTTAATTTTTAAAACCGCTAGTTTAACGAGATAACCAATGACGAAATCAAAATCAGTGTTCAATTTCGATTATGCCGTGTGATTTTTGGGGAATTTCAAGAGATGTCGTTTTTGGCCGATTTTGACAAAAGTGGGAAGGCCAAATTTCTTCTTTGGTTTTATAGTTTTTTATTTAAACGTTAAAAAGTAAGTGGCTCATCCCTTTTTAGCCGAAGAATTTCGTTTGCTGCCAGAAATTCGTCTGCTACAAGGGGATGAGCAAAAACCATGCACAAACAATAGTTAAATAAAAATAAACCAGATAGAACTGGGGCTAGAATAAAAATTTGGGAAATGAAAAAAGTAATAGGGTACCTACTGCTAGGAAGAAAAGTGGGAAAATCTTAATTATAGTTATGAACACTTATTTTTTAACGTGAAAAAGTTGGTTTCTCCATAAGACGCTGCAGCCGCAGCAGACCAACTAGGGCTCAGCCCCGTGTCCAATGGTTAGGTATTTGGGCGAATGGGTAGGTCTTCTCGGCAAAAAAATTGGATCCGGTGGGTAACGGTTCCTAAGACTTTGTGCCCACTACCTACCCGGGTACCATGTGGGTAACACAATTTCGAAAACCGTTTCCATTACCCGGGTTCAAAACCCAGTTATCCCCGATTTTCTACCCGATTACCCGAGTTTTTCCCTGAAATCAAATGACGCCCTTTGAATTTCCCGCCACAAAAAAATTTTTTTTGCTACCCTCCCTTTTAATTTAACTTGGGGCTTTGCAAGCCGCCATTTTTCAAGATGGCGGTGGGTATACCCGGTTTGCCCATCAAATCCGCCCAGCCTACCCACTTTGGGAAATAGACTACCCTGATCGCTCATGGGCGACTTTTTTGGGTGACAAACCGCGGGTAAACCGGGTTTTCGAGAACCGGGGCCGAGCCCTAAGACCAACTTCGACACAAATGAGATTTTCGCACTTGTGGAGAACGTGCAACGTAGGATGTTTTACTGCTCTATTCCCTATTTGAAGAGGCCTTATCCAGAATTTGCTCCGAATTTCTCTCTTTACTAAATTAGAAGTGTGTTTATTAGACTTAGGTTTCGGGCCTAACATCCACACACTAACGACACTTTTCAAAAGTATCGTACGCAGCAAAGTGGACTACGGCGCTATTGCCTATGGAGGAACGAGCTCAACAAACATTGCAAAAATCGACATAGTCTGCCGCGGAATCCTCAGGATGATCCCGGGGGCTTTCAAATCCACACCAGTGGACATCATATATGCAGATTTAGGACTTGAACCGTTCAAAAAAAGATGCCAATGGCTCAAAGCACGCTACCTAATAAAACTGAGCAAAAAACCAACCAATTCAACATATCAGCCGGCCTATCACCACATCAAGAACCCCAAGGAATGGCCCCCCAGAAGCATTCCAAACATTTCTCCAATGCTCAGCGAGTTAGCTGCTCTTGATCCTAATCTCTTCAAAACGCTCCCCGACTACTTCGCCTAAAGAAAAATTCCTCCGCCATGGTCTTCTGCTCCTCATAAGACGTCCTATTTCCCAATGTCAAAGAAGTTTGCACAAGTCAATCAAAGTGAAGCCCGTGCAAAGATGAGCCACGCCTTAAAACATCTACCACACACAACTATTAAAGGCTACACAGATGGCTCCGTCTCATCGCTCTCCACATCATGCGCCTACACCTTTCCCGAAATTAAAGAACAAGGTGCCTGGTATCTCACGCCTGGGTCTAACATCCTAACTGCTGAGCTACATGGTATATTCAAAGCCCTTGAAACCTGCTACCACCTAGACCCTGGACCCACGCAAGTACAAATCTTTACTGATTCACAGTCAGCCTTGATGGCTATCGAAGCAGCCACAACTCACTCACACAACCCTATTATACATGACATATGGAATCTCCTACATTGCCTAAAAAATGCAGGAACTTACACTCACCTTACATGGATCCCCAGCCACATTGGCATTCCTGGCAACGAAGATGCTGACAGGTTGGCAAGTAACCTAGCCGACATCCCATGCACCAACAAAATCAACAACACCCTGACGGCATCTGAATTAATTGAAAAATACAAGAGAAAATGGTTAGCAGAAACACTCACCGAGCTGAAACACTCTGGTAAAACCTGTCTCAACTCAAGGGACAGATGAAGGGTGGCATCACCATCCCATCAGAAATATCTCTATTACCCTCCATCGACTCAGATCGGGCCACAATAAGCTCAACTATTTCCTCAGCAAGCTAGACATGAATGTCTCTCCACTATGCCGACATGGATGCCTTGAACTGGAAGACACAAAGCACGTCCTTACAACATGCAAACTCTATTATAATCTCCATGCACCAATCAAACAATTCTTCATGGAAAATAAACTTACCTGGGATGTCAACACTCTCATAGGCTTGAACATGTCACTAGACAAAAGTAAACAACTCCAAATCCGTGACGTTCTAGTCTCATTCCTCTGGAAATCCAAACTGCACCTGATCATCTAAACAAACGTTGAAGCATGACGACGCACCAAACATCGTCTACTCCACAACAGACCCGTTACAAACCCTGGTGGTGATATTGGGCATCAGGCCCAGATTTTCTCAGACACCTGAGACATCGGCCCCGTCTGCAGAAAGCACCTATTCAACAAAAAAAAAAAATATTAGACTTAGGGATCGGCCCCGACCCTAATCAGGGTGCATTTTGCCAATCAGGTTTCGAAATTCGGGGCTCAGGGCGGGGCGTTCGGGGTGAAAATTGTTGGACCCCGATCTCAATCGGGGTTGTATCGGGGTGCCAAATCGGGGTGCCAAATCGGGGCTGTAACCCCGATTGCAATCAATCGATCGACGTAAAAACGTAATCGATTGAGTCAAAATCGATTATTATGATGAAAATCGGGGAGTTCACCCCAGTTGCCCTGATGAAAACCCGACCCAAATTCGTAGTTTAAATTCAGGCGCCATTTTTTGCAAATGGCGTCGGGGCAAGCGGGTTAACCTCGATTTTTGCCCCGCCCCACCCCGGCTGACGAAATTGAACCCCGATTGCCTTTTCACGGGGCGGGGCGGTTAACCCGATTATGGCTAATCGGGGCCGATCCCTAATTAGACTGGGATTCGAGGGGGGAAAGGGTACCACTACTGTCGTGCAAGTCTTAGAATCTGCAATTGGCCTTTATTTGGAACGAGGGCAAATCAAGATTTAAAGAGACACCACAGTGTATTTTTAAGGCAACACAAAAAAGTGGTTGGCACAACGGGCAATTTATTTTGCCGTATTTTCAAAGACCTGGAAAAAATTCAGATGCCTGGAGATAAAAACCAGATAACGAAATGAGACGTCGTCGATAACAAATTATCTTCATCATTTTGCACTCTATCAAGAAGGAAACATGGTAGTAACAGATATATTCATAGAGAACATGAATGGCCACAAACTACCCAGGAAACGGGAGACAATCGAGAAGGGAAAGTCAAGCGCACATGATTGTCTTTTGTTAGACGTTATTTACAAGGAGATTAAAATGGCTGTACAGTTTCCTTCACATAAGCCTAGTGTTCTGAATCCACAATCTTTTTTCGAAAAGGAATAAAAATTACATTAGGCATAAAATACTTAGATCGAATCTACTGAGGCGAAGGAGAGGGGGGAGGGGGTAAAGGATTGAAGTACGACCGTTCTGTCGACGGCGACGGTGGGCAAGAGGCATCGCTAACGTAATGCGATCTTGCGGGTGTAGGCGGCGGAGGATAAGGATCGCTATCATAGTCGGCACCCAACCGTTGGTGTCGATGTGACGATTGCTGCCTTCTACTTGCACTTTTGAATCCTGGACCCATCTTGGGTATGGAAGATGGCGAAGGCGAACTGTGGTAAGCCACTTGTGAATCAGATTCTTCAAAATTGTCAGTGCTGCAGGGAGTAGGAGGCGGAGGCTGGTTACGCATTTTGTAATGCTTGTACGATCGTAAGGTAGAATACACTTGGCTCGGTGTGCCACTTAACCTAGATTGGTGTCCTGGGTGATGCTGGTGGCCACGTGCAGACTGACGTCCATGACTCATCGTGTGCGACTTGTGAGATTGTCCACTTACAGCTGTACAGCAGTAAGGCTCAGTGCAGTGTGATCTTGTATCGGTTGCCGGGCTTGGCGGTGGGTTTAGGGTCTCCTGAGGATAGCCTGGACCACTCGAACTCGAACTTGATGCCCCTGTAACATGACTGCGGTCATATAATTGGCAGCTGGAATTGGAACCAACTGCCACGCCACCACCGTCCACAATGACGGCGCCTCCATTCTTCACTCCACGGCCACTCAGAAGGTCGACCGCACTGTTGCCTAGATGAGAAGGAGCTCCAACACCTGCCGTCCGCTCACCAACGATATTGCTAACGTACTGAAGTTGATAGTCAGTGTGTAGCTGAGCATGACCAGGTACGATGGTGTGCCGAGGTGCAGCCGGATTAAGAGGGTCGTGTGCTCCTTCGTCCGGGTCGGCGTGGCTGTGATGTCGTCTTCGCCAGCAGAAAAGGAGAAAACAAAGAAGGGCAACGGAACCAAGCCCAACTACGATACCGATGATGTACGTCGTCCTTTTAGAGGAATCCCCCGCCAATGGATTAGTCACACGGTTTGCGCAAGAAAGGACTGATTCGTCGGATTCATCAGGACAATGAGGGACACCGTCACAGAGTAGAATGTCAGGAAGGCATAGTTCTGAACAGTAAAATTGTCCAAGAGGACAACATCTTTGTTCGTCTGATCGATCCATACAGTGGGGAACGCCATCACACTCGTGTTTCTTGGCGATGCACTGACCTGATTGACAACGGAACTGATCCGGTCGACATTCTGGACAATCTTCTTCATCCGAAGCATCTGAACATTCCGTTTGGCCGTCACAGCGCCATGACAAGGGTATACAACGAGTCGCCCCGCTTCCTGATGGCCCAGTCTCGTAGATTCCCGAACGACATGTAAAATGTTCCGGAGAACACGCCGGTGGTTCAACGCATGTTTTACCGTCTTCCAATACCATGTTCAAGGGACAAGCACATCTGCCACGTTCGCCCGAATCCATCAGTACACAAAGATGGCCACAGCCGGAGTTGGGGGGGTAGCATGGATTAGATGCCAGAGAGCTAGGGTCGAGTGTAGACGTTGAAAGCAAATCCGACAAATACGGTATTCGCTCCTGCACCCTTTGTCTGTCTTCGCCATTGCTTTTCAATGCTCGCTCGATCACTTGTGAATCTTTCTCTAGCCAATAGAGGTGACGTCCGTGAACTGTCAGAGCGATGGGCTGCACCAATTGTGAAGAGATGAGTTTTCTGCGATTGGTTCCATCGAGAGCTGCAACTTCAATGACTTTCAAGCTAGTGTCAGCCCAAAAGATCATTTCTTCATCGGTGTCGATAGTCAACGCTGAAGGTTGTTCAATATCTGTTTCAATAATCTTTACACGATCGCTACCGTCTAGACGACATCGTTCGATTCGTGCAGGCGATACTAAGTTGGTGAAGAATAACCATCCTTTCATTGAGTGAACGGCGATGTTTCTTGGTTTGTCACTGGTGGACGGACCGCCAACCAGCATACCAACAGAGAGTTGATTGTCAATTCTGGTAGCGTTGATAGCATTGAATCTTGAACAGCTCCAAAAGAGAACTCGAGAAAAAGGTTCAATTGCCAAATCGTATGGGTGCAGTGACTGTGTCGGGTTTGGCACAACAAGCGACGCTTGTGTTCCATTGTCAAGAGCTCGACGAATCGTTTGCGATCGTCCATCAATCCAATACAAATGCTGCGCTACCGGGTCAAACTCTATGCCACGAACCTTTGGCGAAAAAACATAATTGTTAGATCAAAAATATCGTGTAAAATTATGATTAAGCTATAAGTAAATACTTGTTTTAAGCCTCGGATAGGAAGAATCATATCAGGGCTATCTGGAGAGCTGGGTAGAAGTCGGTTAATGTAATTTTTTTGGCTGAAGAGAAGAAAAGATTTGGGGGCGACGCATGTTTTATTGTCTGCCACGAGCTCGTAATGCGTGGGACAGGTGCATCGGTGAGTGTGCGACTGACGAACGACTACTGTAGCTGCTGGAAGATTAGCCATAGTGGTTACGGCCGACAAAGCTGATGAGGAGGAAGATGCAACTGTTGTAGATGACGCCGTTGTTTGGGTGCGAGGCGACGAGCTGCCACTAGATCCAGCTGGTAGAGCAAGGCACAGGTGTGAACATCCGCCGTTATTGACGGCGCATGGATTCCAGCCGGATTGTCGCGAAGAATGAAAAACTAGAATATCCATCACGAAATCTACCTGAGTTTGGATACGTGTTCGATTTTCACCAGATTGTTTGTGGGCCCTTTCGATCGAACGTGTGGTCCAATCAGCCCAATAAATAAATTCTTCATATAGCGTCAGACCATGCGGTTGGGGCATATTGCCAGAAACCACCACTTGTCGATGTTTACCGTCCAAATCACAACTCTCGATA
The DNA here is from genome assembly GCF_020631705.1 of Daphnia magna. Taxonomy (NCBI): domain Eukaryota; kingdom Metazoa; phylum Arthropoda; class Branchiopoda; order Diplostraca; family Daphniidae; genus Daphnia; species Daphnia magna. Next base: position 7,623,027 of record NC_059187.1, read on the forward strand.
TGCTTGCCGTCGACATCGGCCCAATAAAGACGTCTAGTGGCAAAATCAACCACCAGCCCATTAACCCGGCCAACTCCGTTGACCAACGTAATACGTTGACTGCCATCAAGACCAGCGCGCTCAATGTGTGGCACAGAACCCCAAACGCCGAGGTACATGTAGCCTTCCCCAGGGTCTAGGGCGATACTTCGCGGATTTTTCAAGTCTTTCCAGATCAAAACGCGACGCGACGATCCATCTAATCGAGCCACCTCGACACGGTGACTACCCATATCGGCCCAATAGATATTGTGGGCAACCCAGTCGACAGCCATACCTTCTGGATACTCCAAACCAAATTCAACCACCACTTCCAGATTTGATCCATTCATAAAAGCTCGTGATATGGACTTTACTCCTATATCTGTCCAGTAAATGCGATTGTCGTTGACGTCAAAATCTAAGGCACTAGCTTCTTTGACACCAGCAATGGGGATGATGACATTTTTGTGGTTCGCTTCTAAACTGATGCGGCGTATGTCGTCTTTCCGGGTAAAGAGCAAGAAAGCTTCCGGAATCACACAGTTGATTTCGTCCGCTGTCAGTTCGTAACCGATGGGACAAGCACAAACAAATTTACCAGGTCGGTTGAGGCACAAGTGGGAACAACCACCGTTTCCGATAGCACAAGGGTTGGTCCCACGAATCTGTAAAATACAAGTGTATCATGTTACTATGACTTGTTACGTTACCTATCACTATAAACTGTTTACCTCTGTGATGTTTATTGCTTTGAGTCCCATTAAATCTGGCAGTTGATCCACGATGATTTTGCGGTCCTCACCCGTCCATTTATGTACCCTCTCAATACTACGATGCTGCCAATCAGTCCAGTAGAGAAAATCACCGAGCAACGAGAAACCGAAAATGTGCGGTACATTTTCGCTGAGTATTTCTTTGCGTTTAGAGCCGTCCATGTCAGCCACTTCAATTTTGTCCGTTTTAGCATCGCACCAATAGAGGCGACGCTGGACATAGTCGAGAGCGATACCGTTGGGCCAGCCCAAAGAAGTATTTACAAGGACCAGGCGATCCGAGCCATCCATAGAAGCCCGCTCAATTTTAGGTTCTTTACCCCAATCGGTCCAGAACATCCAGCCAACTTCAGGATCTAACGCCAGAGCGCGGGGTTCATCCAAATTTTCTGATATGAGCACCTTGCGCCAAGTGCCATTAAGTCGAGCTACTTCAATTCTGTCGGTACCAGTGTCTGTCCAATAAAGATTACGACCGATCCAGTCCACAGCAATTCCATCCGGATGGTCAACCTCAGCAATAACAACATCCTCCTAAAAAAATAGGGGAAGGGCGGATTGTGAAACACGTAAGGAGGATTGAAAATTTAATTTTCTTATGATAATTTACCTGTTGACTGCCATCCAATTTAGCACGGCGGATGCCTCTTACTTCGTCATCTGACCAATAGACGAATCCATCAACGGGATCATAGTCGACTGCAATAGCGTGCTTGACACCGTCCAAAGGGAGAACAACGTCTGTATAGTCAGGAGTATCGAGTGAGATGCGTCTGAGATCAGTTCGCCTTGCTAGCAGCAACAATTGTTGGGCGCCATCCGCGCACGTAAAATTGTCAACCAGTTTTGATCCCGTAGGGCAGGCACAAGTGAACCACGGCGGATAAGGAGCGGACAAACAAAGATGAGAACATTTAGCGTTTTGATTTTGACATGGTAAGGCGCTGAAGGGCTGTCTTTCTTGATCATATACATGAATGTCCATAGGGGTAAGTGAAGAGCCGAGAACGGCTTTTCTACCAGTTCCTGTTTTCTTATTGCAAGAATGGATAGATTTAGTCTGCCAGTCGGTCCAGTACAACATGTTCTTGAACATGGTTAGGGCAAAGGGATGTTGTAAATCTCCTTGGCTCACTTTCCGCCTGTTTTCGCCCGACAGGCTAGCCGAACAGATAATATTCAATTTGGCATCGGCCCAAAATATAGCCTCTTCTTCGTAGTCAATTGTGAGTCCATTTGGCCAAAAAATTTCCTCCTTGATAATAACATGTCTTGTTGAAAGATCACCATTCATGCCAGCAGATTCAATTTTTGGGTTCTCCCCCCAATCTGTCCAGAACAGCAAACCTTTCTTTGGAAAAAGGCAGATGGCTCTTGGTTGATCCAAGTCCTCCCAAAAAAGAACCTTTCTGTTTTCTCCATTCAAAGTTGAGACTTCAAGACGATTAGTTTCACTGTCCGTCCAGTATAACTTGTTTCCCAGCCAATCAATGGCAAGGCCATCAGGGGACACCAAGCCTGTCACAAAATTATGATGAACAACCACAATAGCTAGCATGAAACCATTTGTATACCTGTTGTAATAACATTTGTTTTATTCAGTAAATTGGCTCCCTGATGATAGGCACATCGTATCATCTCCAGGCTGATGTCTGTCCAGCAGACCATCCCCTTCTCATAATGATAGTCAAGGGCAGCAGCATCCTCAAGATCTTTAATGATGATTGTGACATTGTTGTTGCGATTCTTTGCATTTGTGGCGTCTACTAAACGGATATCTTTGCGATTGGCGAATAATAACCAAGGATGAGCAGAACCGCCTTGTTGAACGGTTACAAGGAAAACCGCCAAGAGGTGCACCAACAATCGCATCGTTTCAATTTGAACCCCAAGCACATGATACACGCTACATTGCAAGTTAACCACTCTAGAAAGTTCACACGACACTAATAGCACAATCTGTATACTGTCTGGTTTACTCAGTATGATTTAATCATAATCTACGAAAACAACAACTTTTGAAAGAGTTTTCACTAGCTCGATACCAAGCTCCGGGTAGCCATCTTTACTGACTTTTTTCTTTGGGTATGTCAACGTTGCCGTGCATTCCTTTTACTATTTTTTTTTTTTGTTGCTGTTTAGGCCAGCTCATCCTCTTCATCCTCTGGTTCTTTATTTGGGACGATCTGCTTCGCCTCCTTTCTTCCTAACCCCATGGGAATTTTTTTCCGATACCCTGGCTTTCCCTACCTGACCACCCAATTTCTATGAACTTGATACCCAAGGCAAATTAACCGGTATTGCTAAAATTTTAAATTTCTTTCTTTTTTAATATTCATACCTTTCCGACAAAATATGCTTTTAGGGCTAGGGATCAAAGTAACCAATGCGAATTGTTCCAGAACAACCAAATATGGCATGATTTAGTAACCCCTAAACTTATTCAAAGTCGATAGTATTCGGAAATGACAAAGACAACAAGATACATTTGAATAGATCCTTGTATGATTCCATTGGACAAATAGCATACAAGTCTTCCAAAATCCTTAACACAAGGAAATTGTTTGGTGAAAATACTTTTGACCAAGGAACACGCACGGTTCTGCTGACGATCCATCTTACAACTTCAGCTTCTTCCTGCGCCAATGACGACGCTTAGCGTTGTATCTAAAACCATACAACAATAATAAGTTACTTTTCAATCCATCTCTAGTCTCCATTTTATAATTCTTACCTGATAGTATTATCAGTCCTAAGACGAATCCATTGAGGGATCGGCCTGTTTTGCTTCATCTTCTTTGCCAGAAGCTTCTTGACTTTCAATGTTTTGTGAGCCCCCTTAAAATATTAAGAAAGCCACATTACTTCACATCATTTTGTTAAGTTAAATACAGTACAATAATACACAATTAAACACATCGTCAACCACCGATGTTAATGCTAAATGTCTTATATTTAACGATAAAACTTCCAGTACCATTTTGCCTGTGGAGACAGCTGTAGAAAAGTGAACGACAGAATACACGAGAGCTGCCGAACTGGCTGAAACCGAAGAACAGGAGCGTTGCCAAGAAACAAAATTTAACAGAGATAAATTAAAAATATCCATTAAAGAAGTTTCCTAATAAAATTGTTTTTTAGTTATTTTAAATTCAATTTTTGGATTGTATTACAGTATTTGTATTTTCTTGTTTTCTCAATTTTATAATTCGACGCCGTTGGTATTTACGTCAAAACACCATCTCTTAGGCAATTTTAGGACAAATCACATTTATTTATCTGTAGTCTATGTCAAAATAGTTTCGTTGTTTTACATTTCGGAAACAGTCATACATCTATCTTTTACATTTCGTCTTGGACTTTATTTCTTCGTTTTCATGAAATGTCTGGAAGTAGACCTGTAAATAGTAATCGACAACGGAATCTCTCCGTGACAAGCAATACGTCATCTTCAAGTTATAAAGACAATTCATCTGTTAATTACAGAACCTCGGATCTTGCCCCTGACCAACGTAGAACGAGCCGGTCTTCGAGGACGACTTCTTCAACATCTAATGCGAATGGTGCCAGAGATATTAATCGTCAATTTTTATCTGGTGCAAATTTGCCTTTTAGAGATTTTCAAAGACCTATACCCCTGTATGACTCAAGATGTGTGCTCAACACCCCATCAGATGGGGAACATAGAGAAATGCAAGAAAAGATGTGTGAGCTGCAGCAGAAGAAATGGCAATATGAGAATGCCATGTCACAGTTGCAGCAGATGCATTCTCCATATTCAGAGGAACCGACACCAAATGCTACAAGAGCAGAAATAAGCAGCAGTGCTGAAACAGTTTACACATCCATTAGTAATCGAGCTCGAAAACTCCAAGAAGCACAGCAAAGACTTGTTCAGCTGCAAGAGTTGATGCAAAATGTTTCTATAGATCTGGACTATAACCCATATACTCAGCAGAATGATGACAAAAATTGCAAGCCTAAGGAATTTCCTTTGGATTTTCTACGAAATGTGTCGTCGGGCGGGTCGGCCAGAACTTCTACCATACCAAGAACGAACCCCAGCGTTACCAGGCATCTAAATAAAGAGTCACATCAGCAGCAAATTGGAGCTAGTGCTCACCTCTTTTCGCCCCAGAACAATTTGAGTCACGATTCCCTCGGTAGTCCCAAACGATACTCAACCTCGTCACAAGTCAATGGCTCTCTGCTGGACGTGTTTACTCAAGATGAACCTTCTTTTGACTCTTCCACGGAAGAGGTGGAAGATGCCCGAATTGGAGGGGATGAAGTAACTGGGCAAGACGATCACCCTTCACAGGAACGGATGTTGAGCGCTGAAACATCCACCAGGAATGGAATCCGCTTACCCATAAGCGTCCCTCTTGTGAGTATGACTTCTGAATGAATGACTTAAACTTATTCTACGTTATTGCTTTATTGCACAGGAACGTCTTGATCGAATAGAAAACCAGTTGGAGCGAACCAATTCGTTGTGTGAGTTAATGGTTGTCGAACAACGTCGATTGGCTTTGGTCTCAGAAAGTCTTCTTTCGGCCGTATCGAACTTGCAGTTTAACAATCGAAATCCTACCGTTCAACGAAACACTACATCTAGCTTCTCTTTATCCGGTCTCCCTGTGAACTCGTCGTGGAACGATAATGGATCTGATTTTCATGTTCTAGCACAGGCTGTAAGCACATGCTGCCATTTGCTTACTCAGCTTCAGAGGGATCTGGCGACTGTTCAACTCAGTCTAGAACCGAACCCCCAGCACCCAGAAACGGCAAGCAGAAGCGTTGAAGTCCACCAGAATCCTTTTCGCGATACCAAAACGGAGAGGTCGAGTGCGGCAGCCTACGAATGCCCCGGTATGGACCGATTCGATCCGCAAGTGACACTCAACAACCGAGTGCCACCTGGCACGAGAACCAATAATTACTGGGACAACTTTCGCAGTTACTCGAGACAGAATCTCCTCTCATCAGGTCCCTCTAACGTAAATCTTGGTGATCACCAACAAACTGGACTCTCGGCAGACATGACATCGTCATCGGCCCTCCCTGCAACGAGTCAACAGATTCAAGCTACCAGTCAGCCGGAAACGAGTCCTCGTAACACTGCCCAACCGCCTACACGCCGTACCAAACGCAAAATCAACAAGGGTCAGCGTCAGGTGGAAATTGGTGTGCACTGTCCTCCACACGCTGACAACAGGGTTCTGTCAGCCTTGGCTTACGGTCTACTTTCAGTCAGAGGCCAAGGTGGAAATAGTAGCGGCAGTAGTTCAGGAGTTACGGCACCCGAAGTGAACGCACGAAATTTGAATCATCAACAGCCATCAGCCAATGAAGCAACATCAGCGCCGGCGATATCCGCCATGGCCTTGCCCAGATCTAGCGTAGTGCTGGATGCTAGCAACGCTTGCAGCAATAATAATAAAGTCGTTAAAGACACTTCAACTCTCAAATACTCGGGTGCTCGCCCCAAGGAAAACCGTCGCGCTCCAGAGCCCAATATTTCTTCGGTCCTGAACGTCAATTTGCTGGCCGAACGAGACTCGGAAGATAAAGCGCAATCCAATCCGGGGCTTGAGACTATTGTCCGGATGGCTATGACAGAACACGCTGCGCGACCTCAATTTTTGTCACAACTTCTGCAACTTCTCCACAAATTCGACAGTGATCCTTTGCGAGAAATGGCGCTTAACGCTCTGCATGACTGTGCGACTGACAACAATCGACCATTGCATCAGTCAGAGCTAATCAAAGTTTTTAATAATGTAGTTGGTCACAACCGCGAACTGACCCCTAATTTGCTGGAAATTTTCCTTAACGCCGTTCAACTACCTGAGGAGTCGGATCACGAGGAAGGTGCCGCATCCTTGCACCAGCAGACGTCCGATGATACCCTTTATGTACTTCGTCAAGCCCTGACTCCATTCCTATTCCGCCGATTAGCCGAGGTTCACCATCTCGTCGTCGACACCTTGAGCAAGCTAGACATCAGTAACAATCCGAACCAGAGTCGAGATACCAACACGGCAGTTACAGTTGGCGTATCGGCAGCTTCAACTTCAGGCCAAGAAGACGATTTGGCCGAAGCAGATCAATCTTGCGATCAGTCATGCGACGGAATGGCTGAAGCTTCCGCTGCCCACGATGAAAGCGAAATGAATCAACGCCATTCGGCCGTTGGCTTAGACGAAGTTCCCACCCGACTGATGTCAGCCCTGTCTCCTCCCGTGTGGTCCAGTGCGCGATCGGCCAACCAACAAATCGTTCCAGCCCAACAATCAGACGAAGCTTTACATCATAACAACGCCAACATGCCCAGTAGTCGAATCGAAAATGTCAGCCATTGGTTCCCTGAAGACGGCACCATTTGATTTTCGCATTTGAATAAGTAGAAGAATCTGTAAAATCGTTAATCGAAATACACACTCATTAATGTGAAGCTGTAAAAATGCGAGCATGAAATTTTATTAAACGGTTTGACGAACATGAATTATATGTATGATGGGGAAACACTCGGTTCATACACTTGAGCTTGATCCAAGAAAGGAAGGGAAATACCGACGAAGTAGAGACCTCTTCAGAAATTACTTGTTTTTTTGTTTGTTTGTTTTTTTTAACTGACGGATGACGACAGGAGAAAGATGCGCTATAATTAAACTGGAAGAAAGGAGGATGAATAAATGGCGTTCTCGCTCTTAAGTGGTTATTAGATGAACTGTAATGGGCGTATATATATATATACTGTGGGATATAGGATAAATCTAAAAGGTTAAATGTAACTGTATAAATACAACACACGTGGCGGAAGAAAAGTGATGGAGAAAATGGTAAAGAAAACTGGGATACAAGTCTACATCATCTGGTACCAAAGCTCAGGTATGTACTGCGATGAAACCGGGAGAAATATAGAAGAAAGAGAGAGACAAAAAGACTCTAAAATTGTTTTACAAAATTATACATAGATATATATGACTCGATTTTTCTTGATTCTTTTTTTTCAACTTCCCTTTCAGTTGCTATTGCCCTAATCATTTTCATGCTTTCCAGGCTTCTGTCTCAACTGTATGCACTCCCAAGAAATAAGAATACTTTTATTTTTTCCCCGCCCATTCCCTACGCCTTATTGAGGAATAAAACTCTTTGCCTCAATTCCTCGGATCACGAGCGTAATGTTTCAACGATTTTTCAATATTCAACCTGTGCCCTAAACGCTTGATTCCCATACTCATAAGGGTTTCGTTGTTAATCTGCATCAAACTGGGGCCGTCCATGTTTCTCTTCATAAATATGCTCTTGTATTCGTTGAGGAAGATGCTGTCCAGCCAGTCTGCCGTGTCGTGGACAGTCCACTCGTGCATGGGCTTGTGTGGAAATTTTCGAGTGGTCGCCACCATTTCTTGATGGCCAGCACGGGTCGTTTCGGCCTCGATGACGTCCGGACTGAAAGACACTTTCTTGGGAACGGTACCAACTACTCGAACGGTGGGCGGTTTATTGCTGCTGCTGCTGCTGCTGCTTAAAGCGTCATCACTCAAGCGGCGTTCAACCATTCGGCGATTGAGAAAGTGCGATGAGAACGAGATTGGCACCGCATCGTCGCTGCCATCTCCCAATGCGTCTCGCAGTTGACCCGAGCTCATCGATTTCGGTAATTGACGCTGACCGGATTTGTGCGTCGTCGTCGTCGTCATCGTTACAGCATCTGAAAATTCGGGTGGTGGAGGAGCGAGAAACGAGTCTTCATTGTCCGTGGAAACCACCGCTTCGATGAACTGCGGAGGTGGAGGGACGACGGGTGCAGTCTTCTTCGCAGGTGACCGATTCATTCCGCTCAATTCATCGACGTGCTTCCTGATCAGTTGTAGACTCTCTTCGATTGTCCTCTCGCCATCGGTCACCACCGGTTGATGTTCAGACGGGCCACCCGCCGACGCCTCTCGCCATTGCCTGTTGATCTTCTTGACCGGTTTATGATTTTCTAGTATCGTAGCATCGTCTCTTTCCGACGAGTTGGTGCTGGTCGACAGTGAACTCAGCGTCGATATCGTGCTGACCGAATCCTGTTCCACGGCCACCTCTGACTGGTGATTAGACTGCAACCTGTCATCGGCGTCCATCTCTCCGTTTTCAACCGGTGGTGGCAGCTGAATCAAAGACACTGCGTGGCGAGTGAGCGTCCCTGTTCGGCGTCCGTTTTTACTGTGCCCGTATTGCGCCTCGTCCGACTGACTGCTGCCGTTCACCGGTACAAAAGTGACGTAAGCGTCTTCCGGATACGAATCCTGAATAAGTTGGCAATCGCTCAGCTCTTCAGGATACGACTGCGAATTTTTCAACAAAGATTTTGCCTTCAGTAAATCAGCGCAGAAGCTTTGAGATTTCGGTAGACTTCCTCGGTTTCCTCCTTCCAACTTTCTTCCGTCAACTTCGACCCGATGTTGCTTCTGTGGAGGTTGTTGCTTGATTTCAATCAGTAATTTCGTTCGCGGCTCGCTGTCGCAAGATTCGTGTCCCACCACCACGCAGCACGACGCTTTGCCTTGTGCCAGGATGCCGTTCTGGTGGGCTTCTTCCTCGCTGTCGTAGTCAGGATCAGGAATAAGCGGCGTCGAATTGACAGTCACGCTGACGCGTGGCTCTTCGTTTTTCGTCGGCTGCTTCACCTGGACATTCGGCCGGGAACTGCGAGGGGGCAAGCTCTTAGATCTAGATGCTGCGGACGATGGAGGAGATCCTGTGATTGTTGAGACGGTAGCTATTTTTTTCGACCCTATCGGACGGAGTGTCATGTAGCCGACATTTTTCAAGTCTTCCGGCAACGCATAAAGCTTGGCATTGTCACTAGGCCGGAAGCTGGACATGACTGGAGTTGTAGGACGGTCGCCACCCGCTGCAGCGACGGCAGCGTACTCGCTATGCGACTTGGTTACGTCAACTCTGACGACCTGCGAAGGGGGAGGTGGAGGAGGTGGCGGGTGATCCGGTGGGGGGGCGGTACAATGTGGGCTGCCAGCTCGTTTGGGTAGGGTGTTGCAATTTCCGGTGGAGTAAACCGGCCTGCACGCCTTTACAGCACGGTAATCTCGATTCCCCAACAAATTTAGCTGATCGGCGATGGGTGTGGTTGCGTCTTCAGCTTCTTCCTCGCCATCGTCCTCTTCTTCCGTCTCGTCACCGTCGTCGTCATCTTCTGACTGATGATACGAGTCCTCGATGTTTTGCCAGGAGCCATGATAACGTACACCGGAATGGCGTGGACCTCCTGGCTTTATATTGTTCGCAGCCCAGGAACGACGCGAGTTGCGTTGATTATGCGCTTGCAATTCCATGCCGTAAACGTTTTCCTGGCTCTGACATTTTCGCCAATCCTCTGCTGATTGAACATCCTGTGAAATTTCCACGTCCGCTGTCCAAGAAGACGTCATTACTTCACCGTTTTGCTGTTGTTCCCAGCACAATTCCGGTGTGCTGTGAAATTCTTTGTGTAATTTCAACAATTCCGCCGAACTCTTCAGCTTCTAAACAAAATTGTAAAAATCTCTACAAAAACCTGTTTCAGAGGGGCCAAAACGGAATCAACTTACTCTCATGCGTTTCATTTCCGCCACACTGGCGTACACACGGGGCGATCTGTTAGATTCTGATGGCGGCGCAGGAGGAACAACAGCTGTGGGGATGGACAATCTCTCAAGATCAGTGGTGGAAACTCTTCCAGAACCTGAACGTGAACGAATGGAAGCCGTCCTTGATGACGAAGAATTGGAATAGATCTCCTCAGCTGCTTCAGTGCTCGATTGCGATGTTTCTATTATAGGGGCAAGTACAACAATGAAAAATACTTAAGCCGATTTGTTCGTATTGATTTCCAGCATTTTGATGATGTACCCATATCGTTGAGTGCAACGACCATTGAACGGGCGCGGGCGCGACCAACACTTAAAGTAGTTCTCGGATCTCGTTTTGGTGGTTGTGGAGGTCGGCCTGGAAGGAAGAAATCAATAAAGACGTTGCCCAAGAGAGGGTACTCGGTATTTCTAGAATTAAGTACAGTACCGGGTAGCTTCCTAGGAAGTGTTGAATACTGTCGACTATTGCTATGTCCTGTTAGGGCGTATTCACTGATTGATTGGCTGACTGACTGGTTGACAGTTTGGCCGGTGGCAGAGCAGATAGTCAGCTGAACTAAATTACCAGAACGCCGGATGCAATCGACCACGGTCTCGTGCGAAGCTTTAGCCAGATCTTCGCCGTTAATCTAATTTTGAATAGGAGTTACGTACAAGTTGCCAAAACGAAAACAAGGGCTAATGCATGGGCACATGGCCAAGCAAAGGAACTCACAGCAAGGATGAAATCACCGGGCTGAAGACCAGCTCGATCGGCTACGCTGCCGGATTCGACGCTATCCAAATATTGTAAAGCCGGAACTCGATTCTGAACAGGGTTTAGGTCCTTCATGCCTGTCATTGTTTTGGCGCCACGCAAGACGAAACCAAAGCCTCGCTGGCCCTTATGAAGTATAACAGTTCGTGGCTCACTGTACCTGTACAAACAAATATAATTCATAGAATTAACTAACAAAGCAACGCTGATTGTTTTCTAACAGATACTTACAGAGATTTCATACGCGGAGTTGTTCCGTAGTTTTGTGCAGTCATTTCTCTACGTCCAGCAGCCCTTGCTTCCATCGTCTTGCCCAGTTGCAAAATGGGAACCGGAACTGGAAGGGTCATGCCCATATTTGGCACACCAGAATTGGTTTTGGAGATAACAGCCGGACTGGGATGATGTCGAGCTGCAGCAATAGCTGCCGGATTGCGCAATCTGACTTCTTGAACGCAACTGGGAGGAAAGTAGCCACTGTCTCCCCTTAGCCAGCCTTCCAACAGCCCACAGTCCGTTGATCCCGTCACTAATCAAAAGAATTCGCATATCATCGTCAGTAATCACAATCAAAAGTTACAGCAACCTATTCAATTGACAGTTATGATACCTTCAATAATGTCTCCTGGTTGCAGATTAAGATGGTTGGCTTCTTTGCAACTGTACGCCTCTGTACAGACGACTGTCATACCGGGCAGGACCAGAGAGTGCTCCGACGGTGTGTTTGCATCATAGCTTCCTCCGCTTCCACTGTTGGATGTGCCAACACCCGAGCTATCACTGACAATGTCGCATTGATCAACGCTGATTTTGTCTAAAGAAAGTGCGACCAAAACATTTGCGAAACAAATTCTATTTTAAATTGCATAAACAGAGGTTGGTGTTTACCAGTCAAACTGCTGCCGTTGTCCTCGCTTTCAGCCGTGCAAGACGAGGAGCTGCCCGTATCGCTGCGTACAGACACGGTACTCATACACATGGGATTCGATTCCAGCCAACGGTCGGTGTTGGAAGGTGACGGCGATGGCTGCTGGCGGCGGCTCATCGATCTGCTGGCCAACGAGTTGTACACCAACGTTGGGCTAGGCGTGCTGCTCGAACCGGTTGTTGAAGAGGAAGCGATGGAAGAGGCATCCAGCATCATAGCGTTGGACGATATGGAATGCCTCATTGACAGCATTACACCAGACTTTCGCCGACGGGGGTTGAACGATGGAGTTTCTTTGAATGCCACTGCATAACGATAGTCGTAAACAAGAGCAACATTTAAAAAATGACGGTTTTTACGAGGGGAAAGTGTTGGGCCGTTACGGTATGACGACTCACCGACATCCTCGCTTCTAAACCGATGGATGAGAGAGGCTAACTCCAGGTTGCCGGCAATTACCGCCACCTGGTAGGGTGTCTGATTGGCGTAGTTAAGTGCTTCGCGATCGGCCCCCCGGAAGAGCAGCAGCCGTGCGCACGCTTCCTGATTGTCCACAGCGCAAACGTGCAGGGGCGTGTTGCCTGATGCATTCTTAGCGTTCATGTCGGCTCCGTAAAACAGCAGGTTCTCCAAATGTTGCACAAGTCCATTACGACAGGCCTGAAACACAAGAATTTGAGGTTATTAACTCCGAGTTGAGTTACGACACATTTTCTATGATTCTACGTTTATTCTTTTCTCTTTTTTTTTCCGAATGCAAGAGCTAATCAGCACAATCTCTTAATTTTCTTTACAAGTGGGTTCTTGTCTCAATCTATGTAATATATGTGCACTTATACAGCTGGTGCACCTGTCATTTGATTACGAGAACAGCACTTGTTCTTTGCCTGTAATTCTAGAAGCATAAGCAATAAGTGGAAATAGTGGAAAGTAAACTGTGTAGATAAATTTGTCAAACTGCTCTTTGGTAATGACCAATCAGTTGCCATTTGGTGTAATAGCACGCAACCCACTCAACCCATCTGAGTATGGCAAAAATGAAGACACAAATACATACCTGGTGGACTTCATGCCAACCCTGAGCATCTTGGACACCATGGATGGAGTAGTCATGGAGGAGAGCCTGGCATAGCATTGGAGAGGCTTTTGCTGAGACGGCAGTCCACAGAGGAGTTAGACCTTTGGCATCACGGACATTAGGGGAGGCCCCCAAGTCCAGGAGTGTTCTGACAGCTTCTATGCTACTCTTCTCAGATGCCCTGTGCAAAGCAGTCGATCCGCATTTTGTTCGGTAATCGATCAATGCACCGCCACCAACCAGGGCAAGAAGTAGTGGCCCAGGGCGAGATGAAACTGCAGCCAACGTCAGAGGAGTTTCTACATAATAAACAGGAAGAAAATAGAAATAAATTCAATGTAAAATTTTTGCGATTCTGTCGAAAAGAATTCGTCAGCATAAGAAAAAGAAGCGAGGTATGTCACTCAAACAGGTTTTTACCAGGAAAGAAAATTGTGGGCGTTTGAAATTTCTGCCTAAATGTCAGACGAAAAAAAAAATGACTGATCGCAGCGCTATCTGGTCATCGATGGGCAAATAATTCTTGCTATTTCCCAACCACAGAATGCATAATTTTGCCTACATTTCCCATTTTCTCAGAGGAATATCGACATCTATTTTTTAAATTCAATTGAGGATTAAAGCGACCTTTTCCAACAACCATTTTCTTAGAATTTTTTTTCTGTCGACATCAGTTCGACAGGTAAACGAAAAAAGCTAAGAATAACTCACCTTCAAAACGATCTGAAAAAAAAAATGACGCAAAGGAAAATATCAAGAGTGTTTTCTTTAGAAAAACAGAAATAACCCAGGTAATAGCATAAGGGGGAATTAACAAAAAAAAAGCCATTGAATCTCGTGCCCCAAGAGTCACGGGTTTTTTAGTTGGCTACAAATCACGTGTGCCACCACATATTTCCTATTCGTTGCTCCTACGCCGTTTGTATTAAATTTAAAGGGACGCCACATAAATGGAAGAAAATAAGACTTACCGCCTGTCTCCTGACAATGAATGTTGGGATCCAGCCCTTTGGCACACATTTTCGTAATCTTCTCTGTTTGGCCACTGGTCACGTAGTCGAAGAATCGACGCAGGTTGACGCGCGTGTGCAACGAACGCAATTGTTTCTCATCCAGATGCAGCATCTTGTACACACGTCTCTTGTACTTCAACTGTTTGCAAAGAAGAGCATTAAAATAATTCTCTGCTCTTTCTTTCATGATGTGATCATTATCTCCTTAGGCATTAGCAAAGAATAAAAAGCAGAACGGTCGTCTTCATAAATTCGAATAGGGAAAAAAACAACAGCCGTTACGAGCTCTTCCCACACGTTAGATGCATTTGTTAACGACCAACATTAGGTGTACGTATCCATTATGAACTAGTCTACTATAGTGTCCAGTTTCTCGAAAACTCATTACGTTTAGAGCCCCACTGATAAGATTGCAGACTAAAATTTGAATGTAAAAAAAAAAAAAAAATTTCTCTAACCCGTTAGAGGCAACTGTTGTACTTGAGTTTTCTAACCGCGGTTCATCAGGATATGAACACAACGGCACAATAAATTAAGAAATAGCTCAACATTTTTTTTTCCTTCTTGATCGTGAGCGCCATAAACACAAGAAAGAAATAAAAGGGGAGCGAGAGCGTCCATTCAAACTCTTTTTGATATAGCTCATTAACGGAAAGATTTGATGTCATTTTCATTCTCTATACAAACGTTAACTGCACAGCAGGCCTTTAGGTTATTTGGTGGGGATCAAAAACACGAAAGTGTCTAAACCACACAATGGGTTTATTTACGTAGAAATACCTCGAGATAGCCGCCAGGTCCGTTGAATGGATAATCGGACAGCGGACGTTCTTCGTCCAGAAATTTGCCAGCACGTCCATTTGACGGTGGATAGAACAGTCCATAGTTGAAACTTTCCTTCAGCTCCTAAATACGATTGGCAAAAAAAAAAATAAACAAATAAAATAAAGATGAAAATAAAATTTCGAAATGAGTATATCAGTTTCAAATGATTGGATTTTTAAAAAACACAAAAAAGTAATTCAACTGTGTGGTGTGGTGGTTGCACGGAATGACTCTGTTTCTACCAAAAAGAGACAACAATAACAACAACAAGTGAGCCATCAAAAATCCCACACACACAGTCGACGAGAGAGATCCGATGGCAAGGTGCTCTCCGCGTTCTTATAAGCGGGCGAAAGAAGAAAGAAAGAAAGAAAATAAGAATAAATGTATAAAAAGCTTCGTCATGGTTTAAGGGAGAACAAAAAAAAAAGGAAAAAAAGGAGGTTCGTGTTCCAGCGCACACGGACTTCAAGCGCAGCCCACCTCAACCAAGGAAAGTTATCATGCGGTGTTGTTTGATGCTCATTATTCTACTTTTTTATTTTCTTGCATTCAGATTCCATGTCCTTTGTGTCTCCGTTTTCTTTTTCTTTTTTTTTTTTTCCTTTTTTCTGGAAAATAATGGACAATAGGTGCGGCACAAGCGCGACAAGACAACGGGAGGGGATGTCGTTTCATTAGCATCCGCACCGATAAATTCTCAAGTTTTTTGTGACTTTTGTTCTTTTTTTGGGAAGATTGCAATCAAGACGAAGGAGAAAGAATGGCGATGCAACAACAAAGGGCGTGCAACATGCGGATCGTCTTGTAGTTTTCAATGTCTCGTGTGTCATTTGCATAGCTGACTGCCCCCTGCCATAGGTGGCGTGTCGTGCATTTCATGTTATTAGGTAGACACACATGAACGAAGGGAAAAATGGGCATCATGGCAACATGTGGCGTGATTCAAGGCGATGGATGGGCACAGACAATCCTTCCCCTCAATAGGAATTGAAGAGAGTGAACAATTGTGAAGCGGGAATCGAAATGAAAAGGCAATTAAAGATGGCCATAAAAGGAAACAAATTAGTAGAAATAAAAAAGAACCTCTTACCCGATACCAAGAGGCCACCTGTTAGTTTGTTATTTTTGGGGTTATTTTGTTTTGTTTTTTTTTAAGGGTGGGGGGTTGGGCAGTTGGGCAGTTTAAGAAATCCAGTAGCACAAACAACGAACAGACATCACCACCAGGTCGAAGTCGAAATAAAAAAATCGCACAAAAAAAAAAAAACATTAAAAAAACACACACACACACACAAAAAGGAAAAATAAATAAAAATAAATATTCGCATATTAATGAAGGAAGAAGTATAGATTTTCATCTGATATAAAGAACAGGCTAAGGAAAAAAAAAATCAATAATATCATAAGACGATAGACATCGATGCCAAATTTGGTTATGTAGGAAAAAGAAAATATTACATAAAAAATTAACGAATTCAGGCGAAAAATAAAAAATGCTTTTTCCTCAACAGGGATCTTGTTGCTGGGGCTACATTGTCGATGCAACACATTCTTTAATGTGTTCCATCATCTGACTTTGTTGCTTTGACCTTCTTCTCCCGTTTTCTAACAGAGACCGCCCTCCCTCTTCGTAGCGCATTAAACAACAACACAAAAAAAGGGGCTATCGCGAGTCGAGTGCTTATATAGTTAGGGCTATAGGTGAATCGAGTGAGCTCTCACAGCAGGGTTTATTGTTTCAATAAAAAGCAAGGGATGTCTTGTCTCGATATATTTTTTTTGTTTTTCAGGGCGAGCTAATTAAAGAAATTGATGGCCGGCATCGACGTATCGCCTCATTTCCACCTGGTATCATGTTATCAAATGGAAACAAACCATATAGACTGGCAGCACACTAAACACAACACACACACACAGACCATACAGGTCTAAACACTCGATGCTGTTTACAAACAAAAATACAAAACCAAAAAAAGGAAGAAACGTTTTCTTTTAAAACAATGGCTGCGTTTAACCAATACAAAGACGCAAAGCTTATTGATTTGTTCTTTCTCGTTAAGAAATAATAAATAAAAAAAAACCAAAAAAAACAGGGCGGGAAGGAGTAAACAAGAGGAAATAAAGAAGAAAAAAAAGTGGGGGGGGGCATCCTGGTTAGTCGAATTAAATGAACGAGACGGATATAGACAGACGGATGGGACGTCAAAGTCTGACGGGCGTGGAAAGAACGACGCGAGAAAAAATAAAAATAAACCTGCCGCCAACCGGATTTGGGCGTGGGACGAGTTAAGGAATAAATAACTTCCAAAAAACAAAAACAAATTATCTTTGACGATGGAAGATTAATAATCCACAGTCCATTTAAAAAAAAAAAAGGGAGGATTCCACTCACTTTTGGAAGACTTGCCAAACATTGCTGTTTGACATTCCAGACGAGCTCTTCGCGATGGAAGTGGATCACCTTCTGGACGTTGAGTTCGGGCACGTAAATGCGGACAGACACAGTGGTGGGACTGACGGCCTCGTGATGAGTCTCTAACGCACCTGCAGCCGCTTCACTTACAGCCGCCAACGCCATCGACGATCCGGCTGATTTGATGCTACTGCTTTCCTCCATCATCATCATCATCTTTTGCTTTGAATTTTGAATTTCTCTTTGATCGTTTTCCAATCCGGCTGATGCACAGAAGACTCACTGGACGGCGACGGCTCTCTCCGGATTCATTTCACTCACTGCGGAATAGAAAGAAGAAGAAGAAAAACAAAATGATTTAAATGTTTTGTTCCTGTAATGTTGGAAGTTAACCAACTTTTTAAAAAAAAGAGTGACATTTCGCACGTAGACATTGAAAACGAAATTGGCATGAGCTCACGAATTCTCGGTTCGTGAATGCTTTTGTTGTTGAACGCGTCTCTGCGCTCGTTCGACTCAATCCCTTTTTTTTTTTTTTAATAATAAGGCCAGCATCTTTGGCTCGTTGGGCAGACACACGGGCCGTCTCTTCTTCCCTGTTTCTCAACGAAATTCGACGCATCAAAGCATTTCAGACCGTCTTTATCTGCAACAGCACACACCCAACTCACCTAGGCGGAAAACAAACGAAATTTTACCCATTTTCTCCATCAAAAAGAAAAGAAAAAAGACGGAAGACGGAGGAACACCACGCCCGCAACGAAAGGGAAGTTGATTGCCATTTTCCTGTTGTGTCTGCTGAAAATCCCGGCGGAACGCCCTCGGCATATTCTTCACGTTTTTCCTTTCTCTTTAATATTTCGTTTGGTTTTCTTTGACTTCTTTCATCCGCATTTCTATATTTCTTTATTTACGGTCCCAGTTTTTGTTTGTTTCTCTGGTTTGGGTTGTGTTTAAACAAGGGAACGCTTTCGTCATCGCACAAAACTCTTTTACGCAGAGAGAGAGAGAGAGGGGCTGTACATTTTCTGGAAAAATAAAGGGGAGGGAATCCAGGATTTAGATCGATAAAAAATAAAAAGCAACGCCATCCGTCATCTGACAACCGGAATTTTCTTTTCCGTCTTGAGCCTGTGATCATTCACCACGCAAATGCAACGCTATTTGATCTGTGCTGTAGTAGGCAATAACAATTGCATACGAAATGGGCTCACGACGACGACAACAACAACAACAACAACAAAATCGATTGTATCGTTTAAGAAGCCCACGACAGCCCCGTTTATATTCAAAATAAAAAGTCATGAGTTCGCCGCTCTCCCATTTTTCTTTTTCTTTCGTTTGTGTGCACGTGACATCCAATGGGAAATTATTGTCGCCAGTTGAGCGCCAACCCCTAAAAAAAAAGGAGAGAAGTGTTGTGTGTGTGTGTGGATCGATCCCTTTCACTCGTTCATCCATAACGAGCAACTACACCACCCTCTGTTTCGATTTTCTTTTTTTTTTCCTCTTAGACTTGCCTCACTGATATTCACCCATTTTAAGTCGAAATATTTATGAAGAAAAAAAAAGGGAGGGAAAGAGAAGCTATGGCCGCCCAGAGGGTGAAAGTAGTTGAGCCGATTCAAATTTCTTCCTTCGTTTTATTTTCTTCAATTCCTACACGCTGAGCCGAAAAATAAAAATATTCAAACGCGTTTGCCACCATAAAAACTTGGGCTCCGTCAATGAGAAAAGAAAATCCCGTTCCCTAAAGAACAGGCCATCGACTTGATGGAACGACGACGCGCTTCGGTCGCCGCCGATTATTTGCCGCACGCACCAAGCCGAGCGTTCACAGACATTCCATCCCCCCCCCCCTTCCCTTCCTTTGCTCAATAAAATAGGATGAATCAATCAAGACTCTCTTTGAGAGGAAAAAAGAGAAAGAAAAAAAAAAAAAAGATAACGTTCTACCTTAATCCCGGCCTGGCGTCGTATCAAAACATCGTCATGGCAACAAAACCATCGGGACAAGGGGGGGGAAAAAAAAGGGGGAGGGGGAGGGGAATGGGGGAGGGTTACACACCCTCGTAGCTTGTCTCTTGGATGATTATAAAATACAAACGACTATCGTCGCGTCGCAAAGTTTTCACCATCGAGACTCGCGTTTTATTTTTAAAAATGCGGTCGCTATGGACGGAGGGCTCATCAAAAAGTTGTCGTCTGCTCTTTTTTTTTAAATATTATTTTTATTTTCACGCTTTCTTTTATTTCGGTCGGTTAGATAGTTGATGGGGACCAAGTTCAGTGCACTCGTCAACGAAGCTACGGGGGCGGAGAACACATTGTCCATCTCTTCCGGACGGGAAGGAAACAAGAAACGAAAAAAAAAAAAAAATGGCGGATAATTCAAGAAAGATAACACACATAGTCCGCCTATAATTTTTTTTTTTTCTCTCTATCTCTCTCAATATGATTCTAGCGATGGTATTAAAAAAGAGCTTCTTCTTCTTCTTATTCCTACCCCGTCTCCTGCCCCCCTCCCCCCCATTTTGTGTGTGTGTGTGCCCGTATTCCACAAAGAGACTTGCGTTGGGGCCAAGTCAGAGACGTTGCCTAGCCACGGCATGAGAATCTACGACGTTGTATTATATAGCCGCTTCTATCTCTATCGTGAGTCTCTCTCTCTTTCGCCAAGGATCCGGAGATCAATACTCACAGACTGCTCTCCTTTTATTTTCTCTTTTTCTCTCCCTTACACGAAATAAAAAATTGAAGAGGGGAACACACACACACACAGACACACACACAGAGAGAATAAGGGCAGCAACCAGATTCTCTGGACTCGAGGGCTTATACTTATTAGCGTGAACCAACTAGCTCTATACGTATATCGTAGGCGTCACGCCTCATATATAGACGAAAGGGAAAGTGGGGGAGCCTATCATTTAAAAATACAAAAAAAAAGTGAACGAGACGTCGTTGTTGCAGACGACATCGAATGTAAGGAAGAAAAAAAAAAAAGGGTGACTAAAATATATATATTTTGTGTGTGTGTGTGTCGACTGATCATTCCGGACGAATAAGAAGCAGAGTACAGAGAGCGCAGCAGCAGTTTCTTCGTCATCGATCCAGGCCAACCCCATTTTGCGCTCGGCTGCGGATTCGAAACGATGAAAGCAAAGAAAAGTCATCCACTTCACCAAGTCATTTTCTGTGGCGATTTCTCTTTTTTCTTTTTTTTTTTTTTTTTTTTTACTGGCTACAACATTTCGAGATGACGAGCGGTTTCACCATCAAAACAAGGTACGTTTTTATAGTTTTCTTTTTGGACATTTCTCATCAAAAAGGAAGGGGGGAAAAAAAATTGACTTCATTTTTTCTCGTTTGCCATCGTTTTTTTTTTTTGTTGTTGTTTTGTTTTCTTCTTCCTTTTTTAGAGCACGTTGCGTCAAAGACGGTTGAATTTTCAATGAGCAACGTCTGTAAGGCTGGCCATCGTTTATGGTAGCCAAATGCGTGTGCCCAATCGTTTCGATTACAGCGGCAAAAATATGATGCGCCAAATGATCGACCAACATGGAAGCAACAACAAATGTTGTACACGTTCGGGAACAGCCAGTGGTGCCGATCCCCATTCTTTACACAGCACATAAAAGGAGAGGATGAAAAGAAAAAAAAACCGTTTGAAAATGGACGAAAATTGAACGACGGTGTCCATTTTCTTTTCGGGTGCCTCGTGAAAGGGAAAAGGCACAACCAAAGCGGATGAATGGGGTGAAAACGTCTGTTTTTAAAAAAGAGAGACAGTCGTATGTTTTCTAGGCAAAAAAAAAAAAGAAAAAGAGAAAAAGGGGGGCAGTAAGAAAAACATACAAAGCAGCAAGACATCACAACAAAGTTTTCATGAAGCAGGCCCAAGAGAGAGAGAGAGAGAGAAAGGTGCTGGAACTCTTGTTTACCAGCATCCCCCTAGAAAAAAACGGCCGCTGTGTGTCCAACTGTTGACGTGTCCGACCTTTGCCTGACGACTCGCCGAGAACAAAAGGAAGAAGAAGAAAAATCCAGCAGAGACTTTGCGTGTTTCTTAACTCAGCATCCGTTACCATCTGGAACGCATTCCATCAACA
Source organism: Daphnia magna (assembly GCF_020631705.1). Taxonomy (NCBI): domain Eukaryota; kingdom Metazoa; phylum Arthropoda; class Branchiopoda; order Diplostraca; family Daphniidae; genus Daphnia; species Daphnia magna. The sequence goes on from NC_059187.1 coordinate 7,644,594, forward strand.
CCATCTCTCTCTCTTTCTCTCTCTAGAAAACCAATACCTTTTTTTTTTTCTTTTAGGGGGGGGGGGTGCCGTAGAGTTCACACACAAAATGCTAGAAAAGGGCGGACAGAGTTTAAAGGAACATCATGTCTAAAATAGAAAGACTACACCCCTCTTCTTTAGGGGCCATTTTTTTTTTTTTGTTTTTTAAAGACGAGAAGGTCCCTAGTTGTACAGCGTGTGAGATGATCACGTTACCCCGCTGGTCAACTAAACTACGCCAATGGTAGGAGAAAAAAAAAAAAGAAAGCAGCGTTCAATGTGTGTAATCAAGACAACGTGTGGCGGACAATGGAGACGGACCGAGGTTTTTTTTGCGTGGGGCTTAGCAAGTTACGCGTGAATTTTACGTGTGCCGTTTTACTTTCCTCATTGACTGGCCTCAACGGATAGAGGAAATTGGACTTGAAATCGGAATGATAACTGACTTCCGGTGGACTTATTTTCCATTTAAATCAAATAAAAGATGCGAAACGGACGGATGTTTCTCATGAAATATCAATCTGATTTTCGTTTATCGATTTTTTTTTTTCAAATCCCGAAACAAAAAACATTACAATTTTACACGTAAAGTGTATTATTTTTTATTATTTTTTTAGATTGGGCACCTTGCCAATAGATCACGTACGAACAAACAGAAATCGAGATTAGATATCCCCCCCCCCTATTTTTTGTTCCTCTCTCTCTCTTCTGTTTGTACATATTCGTGCATTTTTATTTCCCATAAAAGATGAGAACGAATTTATCGATTAGTGATCGATACGAACACGTGCCCGAGTGGCTCACTCTCTTTAAACGCGATCTCCCCCGCCCGACTCCCCCCTACGCCCCATAATAATAAGCTCCCCATAGAGACATGATCGTCCTTCGTTCGGGAGCTCATTAAATTTATCCGCAATCCTTTTCTTAACTCTTTCGTCATTTGTGCCTTACAATTGAAAACTGAATAAAATCTCAGCCGGAAGAGCGGAAAAAAAAAAAAAAAAAGAAACTCGCATGTTTTGACACGGTGTTTAAACTGACAGTTGTGTCAACGTTCATTATCTTTGGTTGCGTTTTTTTTTTTAACAAACAGTTTACGCGGTTTCTTTTTTTTTTACAACTTGTCTCGTGCCTGTCGTTTACTCGTCCATTTCTCGTTTGTTGAAAATGTTGGTCGTTCTATTTTCCTTTTTTTTTCGCCCTTCCCAGGTGATAAGAAATGTTCGCCTCTTGTTTTTCTACGGCCAGCTGATTGCGAAGAGAAAACACGGTAGATTGAAGCGGGCAAAAGGAAAAGGAAAAATATGGCAGCTAGATATTGTGGCCGACACGGAATCATCTTTCACGTTTCGTGATTGCGGTTAAAACTATTTGCAGATGCACGACTTTGAGCGATGCAAAGCAGTTGGTGATGAATGAGCGAACCGGATGAATAAACGACTGGAATTTCATGGAGAAAACGTCGACAAGATTTCAAAGGAAAAATAGTTTGAAAAGAAACTTTGAATGAAAATTTCAAAAAAAATATAATTTCTTTGATTTAAAACTGCCATAATTCCGTCATTGTCGAAACATTGAGCCTCGTTCAAACGCGACTAATCTGTCGATTGCGTGAACCCATAGCTTTGTTATCAGTGACCTACATTTGCTACTCTGCTTTTTCGCTTTCGTCTTCTCCTACCGTCTCACATCAGGCTGCTGCTGTTAATCAATGAGAAAGTAAACATCGCGTTGAAGGCACGGCCTTGAAAGATCAAAGTGCACGCGATTGATACAAAGTGCGACACAACAAGTGTGTCTCTCTATCCACGTGATAGGCGCTACGTGTAATAAATGGTTCGTGTACAGAACCAGAGTATATAGTCTCCGTGAAGGCGATCTCTGCGACTCTTTTCATTTTCAAAGAGAAATGAATGATTCGGTTTGTTGTTGTCAGCTTGCTCCCGATTCGGAAATTCTCTCAAGGTTAAGAAGAAACAAAACAAAAGGAAAACTCTCCAGCTTTGACCATATCTGGATGATGATTATTCTCGTAGGCTGCCCGAAAACGGCTTGACCATAGGCACGTTCCTGTAACGAACGTTGCGTGTTGCTGCCTTCGACTGCTATTTTAAAGTGGCGCTATCTCGGGGGAAAGTATTATCTAAAACCATCATCTCGATTTTTAATGCCTTCAAGACTTTTCATGTTCGCCTGTCTCTCTCTTTTATTCTTGTTTCGCGTCACGTTTGAAGGGCAGCAGACGCGACACGTCATCAAAATCCCGACGACTCAAAAAATAAAAAATAAAAAAATAAAAATATCCTTCTCACGGTGTGTTTTCGTCTGCTATTCCCCACCCATAAATCTTTGGCCACTCCCCAGTTGCGCACCTGCATCCCACCGAAATTCTTATCGTCTTCCAGTGTTTTATTCGCCCATTTTTCTCTCTCTCTCTTTCGTTTGGGCTTTTTAGTTTTGAAACACACAAAGAAAGAGGGGTGGGGAGGGGGGAGAAAAAAAGTTACGACACGAATCTCGTTCAAGAATTCACTCACGCATCTCTGGTCGACACTGTTGCCGATCGAAATGAAAGTGAAAATAAAAATGGACGTTGGAATAATAAAAACATATCATCACGGCCATAAAGGAACACAAAAATTGGGACGAATGGATTTAATGGGATTTTGACGAGTAAACACAAACCGACAAAAAACAATTAATCCCCTCGTGAAATGAGATCGGCTTTTGCGGTAAAAAGATCACGATGAAAACATGCATTGCCTACGGAGATACAAAACGATTGCAACGTTGTGTTTCTTCGTGATTTACATTAAAAAAAAAAAAAAGCGGGTTGGATGTAACAACAAGAAACTGAGCGCAAAAATGAATCGTTGATTGGCTTTCACTCGGCGCGGTCAGTTACGGCGTTAATCCCGCGTGAGTAGACACATTTCAACCACAAAATGCATAACAAACATCTTTTCATTCGGCACAATCCCAATAAGGTTAGACATGAAAGAAATTCGTTCAAAATGTGCGGGGCAAGAGAAACGGGGAGTAAAAAAAAAAAAAAAAAGGAGTCGGGTGTTGGTGCTGACAAACGTGTCGGGATACAGTTGCGACACTCGAATGAAGAATGGCTTTTCTTCTCCTGCTGGCAAATGTAATAAACTCGAGTCGGAGGAGAAAATGAAGACGCAAGCAAGAAAAAAAGGGGGGGGGGGGAGGGACATAAAATGCTCAGCACAGTTTTTTTTTTTTCGGGAGTAAAAAAAGTGCTGCAAACGTTACTACCAAAATGAAAAAGAAAAAAACAAAAAACAAAAAACGGAGCGGCGGGTTGTAGTTCTATTTTTAAAAAAATTGGGGAAAAATAAAATTTGGAACATGACCAAAAAAACTCTGCTACTGAACTACGTTTACTAGCGTTCAAATTTATTATTTATATTTTTTGAAAGGCAAAAAGAAAAAATAATAATAATAAAATTTTTTTTTTTTTTTATCGTTATCGTCAAAGAGTCCTCAATGGACGGAGAGTTTTGCTACCCACTTTGACGGCCGTCAGATTCTAAGCCCATAAGGAAAAAAAAAATGGCGTCATCATCGCGCAGTATAACTCAAGTGCTTTAGCTGTACAACAACAACCCTTTCTCACCTATATCTAACAGACACAATAAGAAAAATTTATTCATTTTTTTTTCTTTCTTTCTTCTTCCAGGCGTCGTGCATTTCACGTGTACGCGATAGCTGAAATTAAACTGCGAAATACGACCTCCAACTTCTTTGTGAAAATATTTCTCGAAGGAAACGGGCGCAAGAAAAGAGACAACAACAACAACAACAACAAAAATATAAGTTTTTTGAATCGAGGCTAATTCCAGTCGTTTATCTTTTTTTCTTTTTCACGTCATGTTTGAGTCGGCCTCCATCGTGATTTGTTTCTCCTTCCTTTTGCTCGCATTCCCTCTTTGTTGTTGTGTCATTAACTATTTGGAAAACTCACGTTTCTGACCGAAGCCAGCGCCAAATATTCCGACGGGAAAAAATAAAAAATAAAAATAAAATGCGGAACCCAGAGACCGGAATACCTTTACAAAAATAATACGGAACGAGGCCAACTAGTATCCAGTGCTACCAGTCGCAAGAAAAGATGGCGTCTATGCAGAAACTCCCTTCTCAATTCTAATGAACAAATAACAAAACGGAAAGGGGACACATTACGTCGATAACTATCGACAGAATGTCTGTGCATTTCAATGGACAGGTGTGCCTTAACAGAACGATCAAGGCCATTTTGTTTGCTGACGTATTTTTGGGTTTATTTTTTTTCTTAAACCTCGAGAGTCCCTTCCCCACTCATTATCATCATCTCGTTAATTTTCTGTACAACACAGTCTTTGCGCACACAACTTTTCTTGCGAGAGGGGGGAGAGTTGGATCCCATCGTTTATCGTGTGCCAACTCACGAAGACGCAACAACTCGAAAAAGATGGCCATGAATGCCAAAAATCATCAAACTAACGCAATTTCACGTCAAGACAACAAACTAACTGTTAATCTCTAAACAAAACACAAAACAAAAAAAGTTGAAGCGAACCAGGGGAATGATAAAAAAAAAAAATAAACGGGGGGAGAGAGAGTTTTGATTACTTGTTTTCTCTATTCTAAATTTCTGATGGAAATGAATCCCGTAATAATAAACACGCACCCCACAAAACGGGGAAGAGATGATGAGGATGACGGTGGACTCGAAGAGATGCCACGGATCGATAGTGTTACAAAGAGGGAAAGGGAGGAGCTGGCCGGGCGTGTTTGCGCTCCGCTACACACAACATGGACGCTGGGGGGTGGGTGGAAATTGAGATCATCTACAACTACAAAGATTATGCAAACGAATTTTGGAAATGCTTTCAACCAGCGAAAGAAAAAAAAAAAAAAATCAATGACCAGAAAGTCCCCCCTCCCCTAAATTTAAAAAAAAAAAGGGCCAATTAATGTCCCCTCTTCTTTTCTCATTTGCATACGTAAATGAATGAGAAAAGATAGTTTTCTTGAATGAAGAAAAAAAAAATGTCAAAGGTAATCAAAATGTTTTCAGAAAAAAAAACGTGATAGAAAGCAAAGAGTTCAACATTTCGTTATCAGTCCACGTTTTATTTTGTGCCACTTTAGTCCTCGTTTCTTCCAACAGGAAAAGGATTCCGCTCCTATTGGGTTTCTGATCTGCATACAGACAGTGTGTGTGTATGACGCAAATCTTTTCCACTAATTCATTAACCCTTACGTCACTTTGCTTTTCTTAAAATACCGACAGCCGTGGGGGGGGGGGAGAACAAAACAAAAATTTTTCTTTGAAAAACGAAGGTGGAGGCACAAAAAAAAAATTTAAATTATTTTACCTTTTTCTTTTTTGTTTCTATTCCTCCTTATTTTTCTGCTTCTCTAATCCGTATTTTTTTTGGTTTTTTTTTCTTGAGTTATTTAAATAAAAAAGAAAATTTCGTCGTGGTCGTCAAGCAATTTCCATTTCAGGGGGGCGTTCGAGAACTGCGAAAAGGCGTCTCACGGGCTCGCACAGAAAACACAAACACAACGGACGCACTAAGGCGACAATTGATGGAAAAATCTTTAAAAAAAAAAAAAAATGAAAATAAATAGAATTCGTCCAAGTCGCTTCTTCTTGTCGGTTGTTATTTTTGACACATTGGCCACCTGACGCAGTCCAAACAAACGCTCAACTGTAATGACAATATAACCGACAGATGCCGATGATGATGTGACTTAATTTAATTTTTTTTTCGTTTTAAAAACAATCGATTTCGCACTCGGCGGAAGTGGAAACAATTGAGGTTTGTAGAAAAAAAAAACACAGGCACTGACGACGGGATGATCACATTTAAAAAATCCAGTTTCTTTTTTCTTTTTTTTTTCCGAAGAAACAAGAAAGGATTTATTTAATTGAAAAAAAAAATAAAAACTCTTTGATTTTTTTTGTGTGTTAGCGGTTGTGTGTGTGTGTGTATGTGGCTGAACACGGACCAACTGAAACTGAAGCGGCGCGCAGGAGGTCGAGCCAACTAAGGGCGAAGCGGTGGCGCTAGTGTCGCTCAAGAAGCCGGCGCGCGCATCGTCAAAATACAAATTCACAAGGCTTGCTCTTACTCAATATGGAGCATGCGCTGATCTCATTTCAACCATCTTGTCCTCCATGTGATGGCCATCTTTTTTTGTTTTCTCTCTCCCTCCCTCCCATTTTATTTAGTCGTTCACATCAACCAGATTCAACTTTTTTTTTCTTCTGTTTCAATTATGGTGATTGCTTCTCTTTTTTGATGTTGTTAGATCACACAACTTTTCCTTTTCTTTTTTAAAAAAATGTTATTAGCTCCGCTAAGCTCGAAACTCCCAACTTCAACTTCAAAGACATCAACTAACCGGTTCTATATTTCTAGATGACAACTCGATAACAAAACTAAAAATGAAAGGGGGGGGGGGACCCTTTTTTCCTTCTTCTTCGTTAACACATAAAATTTAAAGATGTAATAAGTTTGGCACATGTGGCAATAAGTGCCTCATTTCCCTATCTTTAATGGCCGTATTATTAGTGATGATTATTCGTTTCTCCCCTTAACTTTTTTTTTGCCTCCCCGAAACACCAAAAATAAAACAAAAACAAAAAAAACTCGAAGGGTCCACATATATAAAACTTGAACGTATCTTTTCAAATGTTCAACAACAGCAACAACAACAAAAAAAGAAAAAGAAATAGATGGTTACATCATGTTCGGAGTGTCAGCTACAGTACGGATTTTGACAAGCAAAAATTCAGAGCATGTTTGCAGCGCGACGAGATGTTGATGTGCGTACGCCGACCGACGCGCCATCTTTTACGCCTTTGACACTTTGAAGAGGAAATCGTCAATGTGTTTTTATTTTCTTCTCTCTCTCTCTCTCTCTCTCTGCCGCTCACGATCCAATTCCCGTCTATCATCAGAAAACATCCGCCAATTATCTTTTCCTTGATGATAGAGTAAGACTGGCTCTCAACTATGCCATTACATTAAATCACGAATCCTCCCACCTCTCCCCATCGGGATGAGCTCGTTACACTCGCGCCTAATCACGAAAATGTGTAGTAAACCTGCCTCTATTCCCGCCTTGTTCTTTTTCGTTTTACATTAGCAGACAATGTTGTGTTACCATTGATTTATGACGGCCATGTTATTTGATTTTAAATGTAGATTGACGTACGTTTACGTGAAATAAAGCGGATTTGATCGTTTGGATCAATCAACAATTAAGGGGGGGCGTGGTTTTTGATCGGAAAAAATGGTGAGGGCAAGGAAAAACAAAAAAGAACAGGTCGATGAAAGAAATAGACGATGTTATCTAACAATGTAAAGAAAAGTTTTTGTTTTGTCTTTCGGTTTGATGATCGTGATAGACCACACAAGAAAAAATGAACCCCCCACCATAAAATTGAAACGAACACACACAAGAAAAAGGGACGTGATTATATAAAAATCATACACCACTTTGCAGGTGAAATGATGGTTGATCTGTTTATTACTTTAAATACTGGGTCAGTCTCGATAATTGGCACTGAGAGCAACCTTGACACAACATGTAATCTCGGTGCGATCCAGGTGTTGTTTCCTCACCAAAACAAGACGAACAAACTCGATCATATGGCCAAGCAAAACGCGCTGAAAGAAAAAAAAAAAAGAGAGCGCATTTGGCATCGGTTTTCTATGCCAAGGTCTCACAAATTAGCGTGGCTTGACCATCGCATTATGCAACTCGGACAAAACAGCAACAGACAGCCGCAAAATAAATCAAAACGAATTTCCTTCAAGTTTTGTATCGTGCCGCACACTCTATTTATTTAACTATTTTACTCGTTTTTTTTTTTCTTCTCACGCCGTCAGCCAATCTTTAAAATGTAATGGCGGCCCAAAAAAACAACAAAAAACACATAGCATCCTATAAGCCTGGACACGGCAATAACGCCACCTGACGCCATCATGTATTTACAAGTGCCGCATGAATAGACTTCTGTTCTTGTCTTTGTCGGGTTAGGAATTTTATACATTTTTTTTTCTCGTTCACTGAGCTCATTCCCTCCCCCCCTTGTTTACCTACTTTTATGTCAATCGAACATTTTTTTATCAGCCGACTGTCGCCCTTGTTTTAAATTCCTGATGTCGCTCGTGTGTACAGGGTCGACACGATTTGATACCTGGGCTACGTCGTTGCGCCAACGTAAAGGTGAGTGCATTAGCAGAGAATGTTATTAGAAGTGAACTTTGATCGTAGGTTGACATACATAACTTCTCTTGTATTACGCCAATTTGTTCAAGACTTCCGACGAACGTTGTGCGCTCCCTTAAACACGAGTTTAATGTGCCATGCAGACAGTAGGCGTGAATGTTACGTGTCCGTGGAAAATGCGCTGGATGGCTTGGGTGTGGATTCTGTTATTGATCCAGGTGTAGACATTATAATAAAGCGGGGCATAACGCCATGTCTAACGCAAAGGCCTGCAGGTGATATCATGTTAAAGCCTATAACCGGCTCCGTCCGAAGAATTCGCCACATTGGTTCCTTACATTTTCAGCAAAGTTCAGGGCGTCTGGGCACCTCTTTCGAGGCAGACAAATTTCAACAAAAGGAGAATCACGGACTGAGAATGGGAAAGATTATACCAACATTTTTTTTTTTTTTCTTTTGGAAGAGAAATGATAGATGTTTGGCGCCTTGGACGTCATTTAAAAGGCTTTTCTGGGAAATGCACAGGGGCGAAAAGAAAACAAAAAAATCGACGTTTTAACTATACAGGTCTTCTTCTTCGTGCGTGTGTAACGTGACAGTGGCAAGAGTAAAAGAAAAAATATGAGAAAAAGCAAAAGTTTTTTTTTTTACAAGCAAAAAAAAAAAAAGAAACGAGCTTTTGATCTATTAGTGCAAGAGATAAGCAGTTTATAGAGTACAATCTATGCGAGAGTCGGTCCGATGGAGTTTTACTATACGAAATGCAATGCAAATTTCCAGTTTTATTTTTTTATTTTTTGAATAATCGCTTTAATAAAATGGATCAAGTAGGAATAAGAAATATAAAAAGAACTGGATATAACGAGAAAAGAGAGAGAGAGAGAGCTTGTCCTCTACAAAAACAGACAGGTTGACGGCACTTGTTTTATCGGAATGTCGGCTACACCACTCTACGGACGCTGTTATCGATGTTTATTTTATTATTTTTTTTTAAATTCCGTTTTCTCTATTTTTACGAAAGAAAAATGTGCAATCGACTCGGCCAAAAGCCCATCTCCTCTTTTTGAAAACCGGTTGCGTGTGTTGTGTTACGTGTTTCAGCAGCGCAATGAAAGAAATGCACAACACGGTGATTTTCTTAAACCGGTTCGACTTGTTCGCAGAAAAAATGTCTACAACAAAAATGCTACACATTCTGGCGTTACAATTAATGTATGTGTATGCTGTGCAAAGCAAAGAATTATTGACGCAGTTCTCCTCCATGAAAAACCTGCTGTTTAACGACGAGGTCAATCGCCAGTCGTACGACAAGTGCAAACAAGTTTTTCTCCTTGCGCGCAAATCAAGTCGATTTCCAAATAGAAATCACGACGATCAATTGCTGAAAATCGATGGCAGAAAATTGAAAGGAAGAGCTCAAAAATTGTTGTACGCATGTGACACATTCACCTGTAAATTGCGGCAATCATTTTTCATCGAATTCGGGGCGTGATTGCCGAACAATGGCATCACCACCTCATGCGCCCGTCAATCAAACCACCAAAAGATTGAATTTACACAAAATTTCATCCCAAAAAACAAAGGTTGCGCCACTGATTGACGCAACCCTCGTGTCCCGCGCGATTTCTCTTTGACCGCCGACGTTCACCGTGTGAAAAACAAGGACGTGAACAAAAAAACCAGAAAACGGCAACGCGGGACGACCGCGGCATACGTAATTGCTTGTTGTAGATGTGCGTCCAATATGAAAAAGAGAGACGCTGTCCGATCACGCAACTCTTCATTTTAGTGGGTTCCGTGTAGCTAATAATAATCAACAACAACAACAACTTCCTCCTCCTTTTTTGTTAACTGACTATTCTCATCTTGCGAACTAAAAAAGAAAACAAAAACGACTAAACGTCTGTACGTTTACGTCTGTGCGGGATGTGAAAATAAACGCAACCTAAAGCTGCACCCATCTGCAGATGGGAAAACACGCTACGGCCATTTGCCCGGGTCACGCACCAAAACATTTTCAACAGTCCACGTACAAGCGTTTCTCGTTCATTTTTTTGTGCCCAGTTGATTCGAACTCCCGATGTCTGGTGAACTAACCCGACTACAGCACCAAAGTACTTGTCAACTACGTGACCCAATTTTGTAGTTTTTGTCCTAGAAAAAAAAAAAAAATATTTAAAAAGGGAAAAAAAAAAAAAAAAGAAAAACACTTTTGGAAATCATTTTGACTAATGATGCGATATTATTGTAGTGACGCAATTCATTCCTGTTCTTTCCCAATTTGTTATTCACGAAATTCCTGCTCGGGGGTCCTGAATAATCAGACCGGTGTTCTCGCCGGCTTCGTGATTTGGATGACAATCGTCACTCTATCTGGTAGCTAGTGGCGCTTTGTGCATCACGTGAAACGGGATTTGATTCAATGTGCTTTCGTCCTCCCACTTTTTGCGTTTTTTTTTTCCTTTTTTCTTTTTTCTACACCAACGTGTCCCCTAAGGCTAAAGAAGAAGGTAAGAAAAACAATTTTTTTCAACGGGTTTTCACGGCCGGGGCTTTAGGGGATGCTGGCCAATCGGCGGGGATAATCATAAAAGAGATGACCGAAGGCTAGTCTGACTCTCTCTCTCTCTCTCTAACGTTACTTTCATTATCTGTCCATCTTTTGATCTTTTTCGATTGCAGCCCTGAGGACTGAAAGCGAGAAAATCTTTTTCAACAATGAGGAGAACGGCAGACGTCACGTTAGCGGCTGCCGGTTATTGTTACATTCCACCCCTCTGAGAATTACACGGCGTAACAACAAAATGATTGGTTCATATATACAACTCTCCTTGTTTCGGTCGTTCAGTCGAAATTTATTTATTTATTTATTTTTGTTTTTTTGTAAAAAGAAAAAAGGGCAACTTAAAAAAAAGAAATCAAGTTTAAAATACGCTTGAGGGCAAACTGAGAGCATCAAGGGCAAAAAGTCGTCTTACGTTTAAAGATGATATCAGACCGTTACTTTCTCTTTTTCTTTTCTCGGAGAAAATTCATTTTTATCCCCCCCCACCCTTATTTTTTTATTTTTTAATTTTTTTACTATTATTATTATTGGTGTTGAAGTTTGCTTCCCCTGTTGTTAACTGATGCTTCCCTGATAGAGAATGACGGATCGGCCTGTGTAGATTTTTTTTTTCTTTCCATCCAACGAATCTCCCACGAGAAAGACGGAAAAAAAAAAAGAAAAGATCTCAACGATTTTTATGCTCTACAGAGCGCGGGTCACGAAACACATTGGCGGAAAAATGTGATGGAAGACGGGACAATGTTGTCCCGTCAGCCTGAAAACCTTTTTTTTTCCTCGTCAAAGCTTTTGGAAAGGGGGAAAAAAATGAAGCCATTCAGCAATTAACGTGGGAGAAGATGATGGATGAATAATCAATGAATCAATTTGCATCGATCGCCCTATGGCCAACGACCGCATCATTTCCGCGCGGCTACGCGGCCCGTTCGTTTGGATGAGGGTCTCTGGCAATTGGCCATTCTAAGCAGGAAAAAAAAAAAAGAAAAAAAGAAAAACAAAGTTATTTCCAATTTTATGATCATTTCTTTTGTGGCCATTGACGTAGGATGAAAATAATTTCCCGGTTCATTTCCCGCAGGGCGCCGAAACAGACACTGTAGGTTCCCGTTACGATTCAAATTTGCATTGCGAGGGGGATGTGTCTCTATACAAGTTGAAACTCCTCCTCTATATCGTCTTAGCAGCTAACGAATATTTTAAAAACAGCCGTCGTTACAGCCCAACCCCAGAAGCTGAAACCAGCAGATAGTTCAGCATTTAAAACCAAACAAACAAAAGATTTTGGAGGTGTGAAAGCTAATAGACACACGCGCTGAAGATGAATCAAAGAGACAGGTGCTTTACATGTACACAACTCAAACATTCTCTCTACAAGGTTACATCGCCCACACTCCAAATTCAATTGTTCCTTTTTTGTTGTTCTGTTAAGGGGGGGTTTAGAATACACAAACGAAAAGGGATGATGTCACCCAACCCGAATTTCGGCTTTTTGAATGAATAAAATAAGCTAGACTTTTACCCACGTCGTGTTTTTACGAGTCCTAACGGAGGATGAGACTGGGATATAAAACAGCAGAATGGTTTTCTTTAATTCAGGGCACTCACTTCCTTTTTTATTTTATTGTAGCATAGAAACAGCCGGTCACGAAAGACCCACCACGAATGATGAAAAGGTCATCAAACGAGAAACGACAGACATGACGCTAGTTCATCACATCCAACAAATGACTGACACAATAAGAAAAAACCTGCGACTTGAGGTTTGTTTTTTTCTTTTTCTTTTCTTTTAAGGATTGAGAACGGAAGGTGAAGATGAACTTTAGTGACTTGTTTTTTTTTCCCTTGATTTAATTTTCGTCCCAGTTGTTATGACCTCTCGTCTTTCGAAAAACAAACCAGAGCACGTCATCATTCATTCATCGCCATTTCTAATACCATTAAAAATTGTTCAAAAAAAAAAAAATCGATTGGAATAACAATCAAATGGAAAACCTTCAATACGAAAACGTTTCCGTCGTTGGCCAGCACGTATCCATGGGCCATACGGCGCATTTGACGTACACCATACGGCAACAACTTCCGTCATTATCCTTCTCTGTTGGACGTCTCTGTTCTCCACCCCACCGACACAAACTGTTGTTAACATTTGCACGGCTTCGTCGTCGTCTTCCTCATTGCCAGACTTGAACGACACACAATTCTTTTTAATAGTTTACCCACTCCATCAGCCCAATCTAAGGCTTCCCCCCCCCCACACTTTTTTCTTCTTCTACTATATTCGAATGTTATGGTCTTCGTTTTCTTTACTAGCCGCTTATTGAACGTAGTACGTCGGCTATAACCGATACATCAATGTCGAGCCTCTGGCCGAGCAATCAATCCACACATACGCACACTAAATAAAAAGAAATGTACGAAACACAATCAGCCTATCCACTATGGGGTAGAGTGAGAACAAGGATATTTGTTCATGATGCCTTTCTTGTTTTTTTGTTTTTTTTCGGTTGTGAGTTTCGGTAGAGAGTCTTGGTATCATGAACAAAAAACTTATGTATAGAATCAGTTGAGCTTGTTAAAAGATTCAATCACAAGGCGGATTGAAGCGGCACCTGAAGCCATTTTGGACTGACGCGAGGCAAGTAGCAGCCAATCTACTACACATCCAGCAGCTGTGTGTGTGTGTGTGTGTGTGTGTCTATTATTTTCTTGTGTGTGTAACAGAAAAGGAGTAGTTCTCAAGTAGCCCGAATCTCATGAATCGGAAATCAAACAACAAGGGCCAACTAATGAGTTGAATGGTATAATAATAACATGAGAAAAAAATAAATAAATAATCAAAAGCTATCAGATTTTTTGATTTTTTTTTTAGATAGGAAATGACGGGATCAATGACTTTTACGTGATTGGATTTTTTCCCCTTTTAACTTTCTTAACGAACACGAAAAAATAACAACTAAATATGAAGATTGAAAGCGGAATTTTTCTGCCCCCCCTCTCTATTCGTCAAGAGAAGAACTGGTCGAAACACACACACCTGGACAGTTTACCGTTTTGTTCAACTTATTTACACTTGACTACGTGATTAAAATATTAAAAACAAAAACAAAAACTGTTAAGATATCGCCGATAGGCAAAATAGTACGATAGATGTCGAATGCAAATATGAACGGTCTTTGAACCCCCCCCCCCCAAAAAAAGGAAACAATTTCACGCTACCCTCGACACCCTTTATCATCCCCCCTTTTTTACTCGTTTCGTTTCTTCTGAATAACATTCCGATGGTAAACGCGGACGGGTGGTCTGGTTTTCCCCCGTTCTCCGACTTTTTGAATATCAGAATATACAAAATGGACCATCGACTCGCATTACGGCAGGATAAAATTAACAAACGACCACCGAAAAAGAGACGACCAAACAATCACGAAATTTCGTTTTTAAAAGAATTAAAAAGATAAAAATGACAAAGAAGGAGCGCTGGCCTTTCCTTTTTTTTTTTTTTTCTTTTTAAAAAAAAGGAGAATTGCCTCATCAGATAAGACAAATAAAAAATGAAAATTCTAAAAATAAAAATGAAACAAAAAAAAAACAAAGAAAAGAGAAGCTTCTTGATGCGGCATTGTCGTCGTGCCGGTTCCCGCTGTGTCAGCCAGTTGAATCGAACCAGCAGATAACTGACGAAAAGGGGGGTAGGGGAAATTTCAGGAGTGGATGTTTCATAAAAATTAAGATTCGAAAAAAAAAAAAAGAAAAAAGAAGCTGACGATCGAATGATGCAGCAGCAGTTCCCGTACAATGGACTAACACAACAACGGGGCAAACAAAAAAAAAAGTGAACAGCAGCGCGAATCATCAAAAAAAAAAAAAAGCAAAAGAATTCCAGTCATGCAAAGCAGATGCTGGTGACCTCTCTGCCGTGTTTTTTGTTATTTTTCGACGGGTGTATACACGCAAAAGCACCTTCCACACGCGCGCACACACACACACAACAAGAAAGAATAAGAAAGAAAAGTCCCGTTAGCCCCGTGACTGGAAAAAATGTTCACGTCGATCGAGTTCAAAAAACCGACCGAACGCACTGCGTTTTGAAAAAGAAGCTCTTCCTTCTTTTTCTTTCTTTGAATTGTTTCCCTTTAAGCGCAGTTGCGCGAAATAATAAAAAAAACTAAGAAGTAAGAGGCAAAAGTCCTGTTCGTTTTTATTAAATCCTGTCCTCTAGCAGCATCGCTTCAATTGCCTTTTCTTTCTTTCTTTCTTTCTTGAACTTGCCCTTTTTTAAAATATTTTATTCGTTTATTTATTTATGACTGTGCCTCTCGGTTATTACGGCACAGTGTAGGAGGAAAAGTGAGGAGGTCATCACTCTCACAATTGTGTTTTGCGAAGAAAAATACTGGACAGTTTCACATTTTCCATCATTCAAATGTGCCCATCAATTTTCGAATTGATGGTTTCAAAAGAGGAAAAAAATTTGGTTGGAAATAATTAACGTGATTTCAGATAAAGAGCCAACCAGGAAACAAAAAAACAAAAACATCCCGACGTTATGCACAGAAAGAGAGAAAAAAAACGAAATTGAAGGTACTACTGTGTACATACGGCGTGACCGGTTACGTCCGGGTCTTGAAAAAAGAATTTGTTCCGCCCCTCTGTGTGTTCAGATTGCCGCCACAAGAGCCAAAGCGAAACAATTATAACAGACTCGCGATACTTGCTGTGATTTGACTGTCGGCGGTCGGCAAGAAGGTTCCCGATGAACCTGACAACCAGCGTTGTGTCTAACGCACGATACTGTAAAAATACACACACCGCACTGGCTCATCCATCTTGTTTTGTTTTTTTCAAAAATTAAAAAAAAAAAAAAATCTACTTTATCTTTTTTTCATATCATCAACCAATCGCAATCGTTTCTACTATCGGTTTGAAAAATTATGAATTGGTACGCGATATGCAAGCCTGACGTGCCATTATCTCGATAATTGCCACATTTTCTAGTATCGAAATGTCTTTGCGCAAAAAACGAGAAAATGAGTCACAGTAGTAAACAAGAATTATCTTCAAGTATTGGCCTACCTGGTGTGTGTGTGTGTGTGTGCGCGCACCTGGTCGAACGTCACAGAGTTGAATCGTAATCGATTCGCCGAATAATTATCCCGTTGCTGGCGCTCTTTTGTTGTTGTCGGCTGGAAAGAAGTTTTACACGTCGTCGCACAACAACAACAACAACAACACGACACTATTCAATTCACCGGCCACGAGTGTCGCACAAAATGGTCGCGTGTTCGTTGCGCACCACTTTCTCTCTTGTTTCGTTTGGACTTGTTTGCAAGGTAAACAACACTTTGACTATTCGTTTGGCCGCTTCAGCGCACTGCTAACAAGATAATTGTTCCCGTGTCCGCGCGCGCGTCCAATCCACGCACAAACACACACAAATTCTCAATCAAAATCCTTTGGTTTGACGCCACCTGTAAAACCAAAAATAAATCAATTCATTAAATTTAAAATAGAGGGGATTAATGAAATATCACCGGTGTTTTTCATACTTTAGTGACGGAGGTGATTTCTCGTGTTTTTGTTTTGTTTTTTGTTTTTTAAATCCAGAGAATTGATGGCAAAACTCAACAAGTCAAGAGGAACGCGAGAGGTGCACAACTTGGCCAGACGGCGGCGTCTGCTTTAATGGGAAACATTCCCAAATAGTTCCAAAGTCTCTTTGCCAGTCCCCTTTACGGACTTTGATGCGTCTACACGAGCAGCTCCAACACGTAAGAGATAGTCCAAGGAGGAGGAGCCTGAAAAATATTTAAAAAACCAAAAAAAAAAAAAGAAAAGAAAAGAAAATGAAGGAGAGGTTTGTGTGAGCCCATAGTATATAGCATACACGTCAGTATAATAATATAACGTAACACACCAGATAAGGCTATAGATGTATAATATTTTCAAAGAGAGAGAGAGAGAGAGAGTTGTATGGCTCCCCCTTCCGGGCACTTGAGAATAAAATTAAAAAAAAAAAAATGAAGAAAACAAAAGTCACCTTATTCTTCATTTCTGTCATAAGGAGAGAGAAAGAAAGATTCTTAAACCAATGCGCCTCGGGTTAAGACTATAAATAAATGCGTACCGAGCAAAAAATAAATACAAATAAAAGGCGCAAAAACATACATATCTATGCGGGGTTTCTAATTCGATTACGTGCGTACACACATTTCAACGTTGTTTTTTTTTTCTTTTTCTTTTTCCGAAAGATCGAGTTGTGCATATCTGGTGTGTCTTTTTCCTCTCTCTCTCTCTCTCTGACTGTGATGATGAATCGATTGTCGTTGCGTACAACGACGCTCGTTAAGTGTCTTTCGTAAGCAAAACGAAAGAAGGAAGAAAAAAAAAGCGGGCGAGTCTGTTGCGTCGATTGGTCCCGCAGCTTCGCCACCAAGAGAACTTTAAGGCTAACTCGTTCGGACTACGATGTTGTTGTTACACTCACTTGCATTATGTATGGAATGGGGAAAGGGAAAAAAAAAAAACGCGTTAACGAGCTGGTGGATGAAGAATGTTTTACTCGTTTTCTCGAGTCGATATTTTTTAACTGCTTTAACGTTAAAAAAAAAAGAGGGGGGGGATATAAAAAATATTTTTGGGTGGGGTTTAAAGGAGCGCATCGAATTTTTTTTTTTTTCTTCTTCAAAATTTAATGACGTGAAAAATAAAAATTGGGTGCGTTATATAATCGTGCGGAACTCGATTCAACCGGTCGGCAAAGCAAAAAAAAAAAATAATAATAATAATAATAAAATGAAACCTGATACGAATGTGAACAAAACCAATTGTCATCATCCAGGGGGATGTGGGGATGTGCACACACGGCTAAATATCAATTCGATATACATATCACGAAAAATCCTTGGTTAGTCCCATTGGATGCCGGGAACACGAACGGACCAAGGTCAAGAATGTTGCCACGGCTTATAAGGTTCGTGTTTGTTTAAAGCTATAAGCTGTAAATGGTTAAACAAAACAACAACCAAAAAAAAAAAAAGAAGCAGAGGAACTACTTTGCATTGGAAAAGAAGAAGATAGTGAGAATGAAAGAATGGAAAAAGAGGAGAGAGAAAGAGAGAGAGGAAATATTCTGATTATGTATGGCTGGCGCGTATAGAGGTCTCGGGTAAAGCTTTGAAGCTCTATACACACAGAATGATGCGGAGGAAAAAGAAAAAAAAAGAAGAAATAGTTTGGTCGTGACCCTGCACTGTTGTTGTTGTTGGATGTCGGCGGGCGGCAACGACGACATTCCCTTACACGCATTTGCCTAACGCTTTTTTTTGGGGGGGGGTCCGCAACCACCGCAATAACAACCGACAAAAGAACAACCAGATGATGGGAAGTGATATTATACAATGCAACATTTCTTCTTCTTTTTTTCCGTCCATCTTTGTTGTTTTTCTTTGAGTTTTATTGTTTCTTCTTTTGCGAGTACTTCTGGATTCGAGAAACAAAAAAAAACTGTACATTTTTTGTTTTCTCAGAGGAATTTAATCAAAAAAAAGATAATAATCAAGAACCCCTCGCTCAATTTAGCAGCCAAGTCCAAAAAAGGGTAGGGGGGTTATGATAAAAAAAAAAAAAAAAGAAAAGAAAGGGAAGCTTGTAATAACGGCCAGTCTCATGTGATATAAATCACGGGAGAAGAGGGCCAGGGTGGATAGCCATCTTGCATTATCATGACACAAGGATCTATAAGTAGTCGAAAGAAAAACGACTGCGAAGATCGTCGAAAAGAGAGAGTTTTTTTTCTTCTTTTAAAGAGGGGCGAATAGATGCAAATAGCTACGTACCTCTTTCTTTATAAATAATAATAATAATAATAATAACGTACTGAATGGATGAGAGAGAATATCTTTTTTCTAGAAAAAATGAAACGCCATTTTGTACGGGTTGGGGGGGTTCGTTTCGTCTCCTCCCTTTCACTTGGCAAGGGCGGCGAAACCCCCGATTACATGTATGTTATCGGTCAAATATTTCAACAACAAACAAACAACAAGTGGCTGATCGCTGTTGTAGCCTTAAAACGTGGCTCTGCACTTGTGCGTGCGTTTACGCCCTGACCGCAAAAAAAAAAATAAAAAATAAAAACATCGCCAAGTTTTTTTGTTTGACGTTGGCTGCGTGTGGGCTCACCGAATTTTTGTCTTGTTTTTTCTTTTAGTTAAAAAAAAAGGGGATTTTCTAACATACATTTATCGAACTTTCTCGTTTTTTTTTTGTGCACTGGTAAATTTCAATGTTTTCCATGTTAGCCATTTAAGGATGAATGGCGGCGTAACGACTAAAATCAATAATTGAAAATGTATCCATCAAAAAAAGAAGTTGATTGACGGTGCCCTCCCAAAAAACGCCATAAAAAGAAAGACCCTTTTTTTTTTTGAAAACTAAAAGACATTCTCAAAAGCTACGAGAATGGCTCAACAACAAAAAAAGAAACAAAAAAAATTTAATGGACAGGTAGGAAAGGATGGTCCCCTAGTTCTTCCCGATAAAAGAAACACTTGCATTTTCGATCGAATGGCCCAGTCACGTTGTGACCTCGTCATTGATCGATCGATAGGGGAACCGCCCGTTTCGACTATGCCTGGCGTGTCGTCTTTCTAATTTCTTTCTTCCAGAGTCGACAATCCCGCGTCTGGAATGAAAACCTCTCGATTTGTGTCGCCCATTTGTCGTGACGATTTTTCTTCTTTCTTTTGTGCTCTCCACTTTGATGTAAGAGGTTTCAGCGGGATTTGCGTGTGTCATCCGCACGACCGTCTAATTAGAATGTTCGGCATCTCTTAATGCATTGATAACAGCCCATTTTTTTTTTTTCGTGAAAAAAAAAAGTGGGGGGAGGCAAAATTGTTCACACTTTTTCTTTTCATTCCCATTTTGTCGAGTTGGAGATTTCTTCAAAGTCACGAAATCTGACGGATTGACTTGGGACATTTTCAGATCAAACCTCTCGCGTCCTTTTGACTTACAATTGAATCGATTGAAAAAGGTTGGCAAAATAAACGCCGCTATAATTAAAAAAAAAATGAAATGAAATAAAATAAAAATTTTTTTCGGGAGAGAAAGAGAAACGCTTCAAGCGATTTGATCACCGTAATAGTCACATCCCGCCTACTGATGTTTTACCTCCACCTTTTTTTCGTGCATCGTTTAAAAGTGAAGAGGAAACAGCCGAGAGAAAAGTGTTTTAGATAGGAAAGGGGCGCGGTATTCAAATCGAGCCGTTCGTTTTCGCAAAGAATTCGCAAAGCAATAATAATAATCCCCTTTTATCTTGTTGTTTAGCTATAAAGACACAATGACACAAATATGGCTATTACACACATTCGAAATGGGAACAGAGAAGGGGAGCTTATCAAGTACTGTTCGACCCGCCCCAAATCTGCTGTTTTAAAAAACAAAACGGACAGCCGGATCGAATTTTTTTCTTTATTGAAAAACAAATAGAAAGTGAAAGGAAACTGATTTTTGTTTTAATCATTCGAAAAATGCGAGCATGAAAAAGCCGAAACGTATCTGAGCGTTATGCGTGAGCAAAAGGGACGCCGTGATTGAAAATTCAAGCGCGAGATTGGGTCAGGTAATAAAACGACGCACATGACCGCCGATGTAAAAGAAATGCGCATTACGCCGATACCCGTACGAAAAAGGCACGCGATTGGGATAATAATATGCACAAGATTCGTATTTTTATAAATAGAACAACGGTTTCGTTTCAGCCACATTAGCGAGACTAAATAAAAACCCCAAATTCTTTCTTTGACTTCACGCTCTCTCAGATTTCGTTCAAACCTTAAAAAATGACGAGAATAATAAGAATAATAATATATTTTTAAAAAGTCGCGATCGAAAAAAGAAATCAGAGCGGAGCGACCGACATTTATGGATATTCAAAATAATTCGTTTTTTTTTTTTTCTTTCAAATTCGTGAAATTGAGAACCAAACGATACAATGTCCCAAATTTCTTTAGCAAACCACTTGCTTATATTTGGTGCGTGTTGTTCCTGATCCATTATTACGTTGCTTTCATCGTTGAAAAAGGAAAATGTAATAGTGATAGTAAAAGCAAAGGCGGATGTGGCGAGCGGTCAATTCCTCGAATAACGAAAATCTAGAGGAACAAATTCGGCGTAAAAAAGCCGTACCATCAAAGATGGAATTTCAATGTTGCGTGAAAAAAAAAAAAAAACTGTGATTATATGACCATCAAGAAGGAGGATGAAGAAGAATAGGCGTTTAAAGCCATCGACCTTTCCCCCCCCTTTTTTTACGATGACGATGGAAACAAAAAGAGTTTGATAAGACGGGCCGAATCACCACCACGCCCGGTTTGTAGAAGAAGGTTCTACTTGAACAGTGTCGGTTTCACCGAACCGACAACAGAAAACGCAGCACACCCCGCAGAGCGGCCAAGTGAACGCGTGCGCACACACGCCAGAAAAAAAAAAAAAGGGCCATCGGAAATGTCCAAGTGAACGAAAGGAAATAGGCGGGATAGAGGAGGTGAAGGTGAATATATTGGCATCACCTTATGTTATGAGTCATGATCAGCCTGGAACGAATTCTTTTGACTGCTGTTGTCGCCGTTTTCTTTCGATTCATTCTTTAGACAACAAAATTCTCAATGGCGGGAAGAGGAGAGTTTCGGTCGGGAGTGATGGATAATGCGCGCAGGTTGCGATTATAGTGGCGGACACGGCGACACGGACGCAACAAAAGAAGACACGAATGCAATTCTTGGAAGTGGTCCCTTTTCAAAGGAAATTCTCGACTTGGAAGAGTTCACGCGTCCAAACAGTCAAACGTGTTTTCAGAATGACAACAAACAAAAACAAATAAGGAAGAACAGGAAGAAAAAAAAATCAAAACCAAAATCAGAATAAAAACATATTGAAATGTTTTATGAATTTTTTTTTTTGTGCTGGGTGGATTTCTGTCTTCTCATTTTTCGCGTGCTGCCGAACTCCCGCCAGGTAACAGAATCCTCTAAATCTACCCCCGCCACACAAAACAAAATGCAAACAAAAGATCCGATTGTGAAATGAAAATAAACTCTGACGGATGTCTGACGAGGGGGCGGATTAGATTGGACAGATGCTGAATCATACGCATGATTCGGTTTCGTGTTTCCAAATATAATCCCGCTGTTCAATTTGGCCAAACAAAAATATGGCCAACGCTTTGTGATTCTAATTGATACGGTGGGTCTTAATATCCAATTCTTCGTCGGCGTTTTGTTTGAAAATTTCAAGAAAAAAAAGAACGAAACTTCACTTAAACAGGCAAATGGACCGTCTGGTTTTCCCGGTCACAAGGCCGAACGACAATCGACTTTTCGCTCGTTTAACACAATACTTTTAAACACTTCTCTTTTCGAGAGAAATATACGGAAAAAAGATGATGATACGATGGGATGGCATTCTTCCCACCCTTCGTTCTTTCACACACACACACACACACACACACACATACAAAACAGCTGAATGATTTCTTCAAGATTTTCGATATTAACAGCGGCAAGTCTTCCCCCTCGGTCCGTACGTAAATGAGAAAAGACCATATTAGGGATCCTACTAGACGCTCTCTCTTGACACAGTATGTGTACACACAAACATATATTCAAAAGTCTTTTGAAATCGGGAGGAGTACCTTCCTGCTAGGGTTGGCTGTATCAAAACGAGCTGACTGAAAAGCCGTTCTAGAAAAGAAGAGGCTCCATCGCTATGGTGTGCGCTTTACGGTGAGAGAGTCTAGGCTGAATTATGTACAAGTTAAAAGAGAGGTCAGCCTGTTATGGACATGTACGTATGGACATTTCTTTAAGAACCTTGGGACATATCTGTCTCGATCTTTCTCGTGCCGTTGTATGTTGAAATTTATTCTTCTCTCATGAATAATTGAGGGAGATTTTAAAGGGCTTTTTTGGTTTTTTTTAAGAAAAAATAAAATCCTCTCCCACCACGCCACATAGAAAGACAATTTTGATAGTTTTCTTATCAATAGCCCAAATTCTATGTGTGTTTATTTTATTATTTGGTCAGCGTTGACGCAACCGCGTTAGAGAAGAAGAAAAAAAAAACGAGAAACCGCGCTGACCAAATAACAAGCCACTGGCCTTGTGCAATGTGCATGCGCGCAACGTCCCACAAAAAATGTCGCCCTGTCCTTTTCTTTCTATGAAATCTCCGGCCACTATGGCGGCGTCGCATTAGTTATCCTGGTTAAATAGATAGTGGCCTTATGGATAGAAAAAAATAAATACGGCGATGAAAGTGAAAGCGAATCAATGCACTATACCAGTGAAAAGGGAGGAGACAATAACAGCCAAAAGAAAAAAAAGGGAGAAGAATGTTCATTGTTAAATATACTAAGAGAAAAAAATATATAAATAAAAAGGGGGTTGAGACAGGGGAGACACAATTTCTTCTGAGTCGTGTTATTCCCGCCCGCAGATGGATATACGGCTTGCGCACACGCACACACACACACACACACAAAAACGCATATCGCTTTCACTCCCAAGTCTCGCGTTTCAAAAACAAAACCAAAAATCGAAAAGGACAAAAAAAAAAAAAAAATAGGAAGGAAACATTTTAAAACAAAGCGAAACTTCTACTACTGCCAAAATGATGAAGAAAAACTGGGATAACCAAAAAAAAAAAAAAAAAAAGAAAGAAAAAAACAAACAAGCGGATGACTCACCTGTTGGTATCCGAAGCTGAATATGTATAGTCCTAGTTTTTCGGCATTTTCGTTAAAAATGACTTTTAATTCCTCCAGGTGGGTTCCAATAAATAATGCACATCTCTCGTGCGAAGTCACGCTCCCGCGACCTGCCAGCAAAATAAATAAATAAATAAATAAAATAGAATAAAATGAAAATGGCGTTTAAGGGAATGGAAAAAAGAAAAATACTAAATAGAAAAACAACACTGGATTTTTGACGATTGGTGGGACGGATGGAAGAAACAGGAAAGCAAAAACAAGGTAGCTCCGAGGCAGAAAATATTATTAAAGGCCCCGCCAATCCGATTGTTATTAACATGGCAAAAACGGATAATGATAACCCGTGGCATAGTTCGGTCGTATAAGGTTTGCTGTGTGTCTCTCTCTATCCAATTTTAATTGGATCGCTCTGCAAATGGAATTTGTAACAGAAATAGAAAAAAAAAACGAAAAAAACAACAACAAAAAACGCGCCCGGCCATAATGAATAAAATTAACGAGGGTTTATATAGCGGTCCTTTTTTCCTTATTGCAAAGGTTGATAATAAATACAAAACCATATTTGTTTCTTTTTCGCCGTTTCTAATGTCGCATTGTCTTGTCTTTCCCACATCTTGCAAGATTCTAAACCTATAAAAAACATGAAAACTTTCGCCGCATTTGTCCAAAAAGAATATTCTAGCACATCCTCGATGGTAGCGGATAGATCTTTTACCCTTTTCTAATCGATTGAAGAAAGATCGATTTACATGGCCACAATCAGTTCTCTCACGCTCGATGCTCTACTAAACTTAAAAAAAGAAAAGAAAAAAAAACTGCGATATGCAAATTTTTGCCCTTTCTTCATTTTAGCATAAGCCTTGTGCGGATTGTAGCAACGAGAAGTAATGGTTCCTTATAAATAAACAGTCTGACAGTTGTCTTCGACGTGCTTTGGTAGAAATAAAAAAGAAATCCCTTTTCGGTGGTTCCACAAAGTGCATACTTTGTAAATCCAATGAAAATTGACGGAGTAAGACGAACGCGAGACTTTGCAGAAAAGATTTTTTTTTTTAAATACGTAATAATAATTTTTAGTTTTAAAAAAGAAAATGAAAAGGAAGATGCAAAATGTATCAAGAATCGGTCGTGCAGAACCATCTGGTGGAGAACAAAAACACGAAATTGTATCCAGAAAAAAAGAAAGAAAGAAAAAGAATGCATTGAAAAAAAAAAAAAAAAAAACTATAGATAAAAAAACATATATTTTTTTTCTCTCTTTTAGAACGAAACATATGGCTAGCAAGGAAAGCCAATCGCGATGGTATTCAAGAAAAAGGGGAAACAATGCGTCTGGATCAAGCCAAGTCCATTACCTATCCCTTTTAAGGTAAAAAAAAAAAAGGAAAAAGGGCTGCAACGTCGCCACAAGCCTAACTAAGGACTGACATCGCATGTCGTGTTGATTGCGGAATACAAGGCTTATTGTGGTGCGTATCGTGACTCGGGATTCACGAAAAAAAAACAAAATGATAATGGCGAGAGAAGAGGAAACAAAAGCAAAGAAAAAGAAAACAAGGATAGAAATAGGGATAACGAAAAACTTCCATTTTCTATGAGATATCCAGTCGACCTACCCACTTGCAATCGTACGACACGTCGTGATTTCCATCACCCAACATTTCCGACAAAAGACGAAATTTCAAGGGAAAGTATAATATATGTAAATGTAATAAGTAATCGTTTCAGAAAATGTACGAAGTGCACGCGAATCCTTGAAGGCAGTTTAACGTAATTTTACAGTAGTGCATTGGCTTTCTGGCTCTTTCTCTTTTCATTATCTCCTTGAAACAATGCGCAATCAAAGTCAAAGGAACAGTAGGAAGGAATTATCGTACATGACATTGATTCAATCGTGGCATTGTTACATATCCATCGTGTTCTGAATCGTATACGTCGTATAGCGAACTTGACTAGATAAAAAAACAACCTCGACATAGTACGGCAGCAAACGACCGTCATGGCTGACGTGTGTCACACACGATGAAGGCACAGCGTTTGTTTTTTTCCCGAAAGAAAATTAAATGCATACAGCGATAAATGACAAGTTTCGAAATGCTTCATCAAAATGTACATGCAAGCTGGGCCATTTGTTTAACGGGAGAAAAAAAAAAATGCATTTCATTAGGCCAACGATTGGCCATCTCCAGGATGGTCATTATCGAGGTGGACGAAATCTGCGACGATATCAACCGAGCGCTCCACATCCACTTGGACTGTGATTCGTTCGGTGCTGGTCGGTACTGTAGAGCGTTTGAGGGCTCTTATTCCAGCATTGATACCTTCGTGCTCGCTGTCGCTGTACATGCTGTCCGACATGGTCCGGTAGCCGCCGTTGGGAGCTACAGGGGAATGCATTAAGTTGTTCTGCGAAGCGGCGGGGACTAGCAGGGCTCTCTTCTCTTCATCCTTGGCAGCATGTCGGTGTGGCCTACCGGCAACACGCCGCCGGACAGTCGCGCGAATAACATGAATGTGTTCCGCAACGTCACGGCGTACGTCCGAAACGTCCCACATGTGAAGGAAGGCAAAACAACAGCCATGTTGATCCTGGGCTAGATCAACATAGGGTTTGTATGAAAAGGAAAAATGGTGTGCCACAGCAGCCAGAAACATCTCAATACATATGAGAAAGTTCTAATGATAAAAAATAAAAATAATAATAATAATATAAAAAATTATTAAACGATTAGCAATCCGTACAGTTTCACGGATCTACCTTACCTGGATTCCTTGAGGAGCATGTTCAACGTCGTTGGTTGAAAACCAGGATGTAATGACTCCAGTAAAAACTAGAACTGCGATTATGACCCCCTGACTTCATTGTAAAAAAAAAAAAAAAAATTGAAAATGGAAATGGAGCAAAAATATTATTGGATTGTTTAAGGCCTTATAAGTGATGCAGGGTTTAAAAGTTCCATTCAATGGAACTGGTTTCAACTGTACTGACAAGCTTACTTACAAGAACGAGAAGAAAACGACAGCTTTGATGCATAAGAACTTTCCGATAGGATTCATCGGCTGTAAGCCTTCTCGATGGGCCCGGTAAAAGAGAACTAGGTGGTACATAGCGATAAATTGGGAAAGGTTGTTGATCGCTATCATGTAAGGATAAGCCAAATTGGCGTGAAATTTGCCCTCGCCGTAAACGCCTATAATTTCGCATATCCTGTTGGAGATGAATAAACACAGAGCTTTATGTTCATTCAAATTCATAAGATAAATAAATTATACTTACACAGAAATCAATGCAGAGCAAGGACGAACAATAGTATACTGAAGAATTCCATGTTTACATCTGTGAATCAACTCGCTACAAGATATCCACTTCTTTTTAATACACCCTCTGTCTTGAGTCAAACTTAGTTGTTATTTTACCTTCCAATAGGCCATGGTTTCAGACAACACAAAGGAAAGATGTGATGAATGTGTGTCTTGGTGTCTCGCAATTCAGCTTCTTCATGTACCTCTTGTTTAAGGTATGTCAGAAGAAACATCATGAAATTGTAAATCACCTAACAAAAAAAGTTTTGTCAGATGGTTTTCATACTGAAAGAACTTCAAGGATACCCACATAAGCTTCATAACATTCTCTGCATGTGTCCAAATAAATGGCATAGGCAGGAAATGACAATCCAACCCACTGCAAAACAAGTTTGGATAGCAGCATACAAAAAACATTAAGTACTTCTGACAATGGAAACAATGAAAATGATCTACTTACAGCATTTAAAGCATAAATAGGCACCATCCATAAAATCCTAAAGTAAATGGTAAATGAGTATTTTACAAAAAAAACTTGGAAAGACTTCACAGCACAGGATTACCTTATGATGTACTTTTGCATATGTGGCTTGTTATAGTGAACCAAATGCTGTGTTATATCCCATAAGCTGATAGGAACTGCCAATAAAGTAAATAGCCCCCCAATAAGCCATACTTCAAACCTGATGCTGTACTCATTGCTCTTCCATAATGTTAGTATGAGAAGAGGAAGGAAAATAACAATGATGATGAAGTACAAACACCTGTGTAAGAAAACATTCATTCAAAATTTCACTTAGGCTTGATAAAATAAATTAAGCGTTACATAACAACTGGTCGAATCCAAAGCCGCCATCGGGAGCAACATTTACCAATAACACCACATGAAGGGGAATTTAATTCGTCATCCGTCATTCTTGTTTTGTAACTTAAACTTTGGTAAAATGTATCCTGGACTACTGTACTATTGACGGTTTATCTAGTTACTTTCTTGACTGCTGAGTTGTTCAATTTATCATTGCAGTGTCTCAATTACGCAGCCTATTATAAAGTTACACCACAATTTCACACGTCAATGAGTATACATTTCGTATCGTCACGAGCCAAGATTAAACAACGAAGGAATTGGGGAAAGACAAAGATCGACTTGCCAGTATCAGCAGATAGCAGCACCTGCCACAAAATTACTCAGAATAATAATTCAGAAATTGATTTACTTGTGGTAGCATGGCTCTAGTTTCAAACATTTCCCCGTTACTACGGTTTTAATATAATTAAAAGAGGAAAAATCTCATTGCCGCCTTGAAAGTAAACACAATTTTCGTGGAAAGCTTCGCATACAGCACGTGTACACCCCGGGCTCCATACATACTATACTGCACCCCTTCAATTCGCGGGAAAATTTTCGCGCCCACTGTTTTGTGTTGTTAAGGCCCCGATTGGCCGCAATCGAGTAAACCGATCTGACCTACCCGAAATATGGCCGATCTGGTTCGAATATTTATTCGTTATTCGTGGAATAAAAATTTGACTTATTCGTATTCGTTATTCTTATTCGTTGTAACTCAAAATTGTATAATTTCGAATACAATTTCGAATAAGTAATTTAATTTTTTTTCTTTTAAAAAATCTCGTTTTGATTGCTGTTTAGTACAAATATTTTCTATTTTTGATGGCCTTATTAATTACGTTTTTATTCGATATTTCAGAGTTATAGATCCGTGGCTGCTCCCGTTTGGCTAGTTTCCGTCTCAGAAAAGGGGTTTTGCGGGGAACATGAACAATAGACGTTTTCCACCCGACGAGAGCGCCTCTTGCGAGTGTGTTGGTATTCACTCCACGCAGAGTTACCAGATGGCACTCGCACCAGGCGGAAAATTACTCTTACGCTCCGCCCTAAAATCCTCGTTTTTTCGTGTAGTGTTCCCCCGACTTGGGGTTCCTTTTATCGTCAACCTGTAGTTGAGCTGCTCAACTTTTTGGTTGACCATAAAACGGTTTTTACGTTGGTTGAGTAGAACTTTTTGGTTGAACTACGCAGTTAACCATAAAACGAAAATTGATCTCTACATGTGGAAAGCTCCTCCTCCTTTCCCATCCCTTTCAGAAATGCTTAATTACAAATTTGATAGAAATAAAAAAAAATACTTGTTTTAGGAAATAACGGTGTCTGTAAATTTTTCAAAAATATTGATAAAAGTATTTTGTAGTTTATTGAAATTGGCAAAATTTTTTAATATATCGATTAGTGTGGAGTAGCAGACGTAAAACGTCAACATGAAAAATTTGTAAACAACAAAAGGCAGATGACAAAATTTTTCTCAATGTCTATTCAGTAGTTATTTACTTATCTCTAATCTCAAATTTCTGGAATAGAGGCAATTCACATCGCGGTTTCGCGTGTCAATTGTTTCGATGTCCGCCATTTTCTCTGGTTGTTTATGTTATGTTTTGTGTTGTCTGTAATGGCTGAAAGTGCTTTTTCCCAATACAAAGTGGATTTTGTGAATCAGTGTTTAATTTTTTTGTATTTTTTTTTGTGTCAGTTAATTGCTAAGTATCTTGGTTAGTATGTGTAGCAATTTCTGTTTCCAGATCACATTTCTTGTATTTTAAAAAAAATCTTTTCTGTAGGGCTGTCATGGATGACACAGTACTATTTGAAATAGAAATTCTGGAGCCATTATCTATCAAAGTTACCGTTATGTGTCAAATTTGTATTCACAATGAAATACATATAAATCTCGAAGACGAATTAATTTATTTTTAACCAGGCGGTACAACGCTTGGATTCATGTTAGCCAACACACAACAAACACGGACTATTTGATCATAGAAACTAACGTTATTAACGTGGCAACGCAAATATGAAATGTTAACTGGACCCACCAACATTCTAAATCGCATGCGTAAACATCCAATTATTCTCTCAATATGAATGCGAACATTAGCCACTTTCCTTGAATGTTCCGTTTCTCGATACGTTAACTGTGATTTTTTTTTTACGAAAGCTGGAGTTGTTAACTTTGCACCACACAATCCAACGTCTTCCGCAATACGAAATCCTTTGTCAGCGAGAACTTCATCTCCGGGAATAAGTTTGCTCAAAAATTCACTATCTTGTACGATGTGCTTGTCACTAGTCCGTCCAACATATCCGGAAGAAATGAAGGATATGCTTCCTTGAGGTGTGGCTCCAATGAAATATTTTATAGTATTGCGACTTTTGTAAGAGGAATACGTTGCACATTGCTGTGATGGTATGTGTGGAATCTGTGTTTGCACTTCAAAACAATCAACAACACATACTGCATTTCTGAAATTCGTGTGAAAGCATATAGGCGTCGTCAATAACGAAGTGTCTCTGCTTGGCCAATGTATCATGCGCCGGCCAAGTCGTTGGTCTATAATATTTATCCATTTCTGAAAATATCTTGATACGGTGCTTTGTGAAATTTTAAACCGGAAGGCCAAGTCATCTTCTGTCATATCATGAGTGAGCTTCACCAAAGTAAGAAATAACTGTTCACGATAAGATAGATCTTGAGCATGAATGGAATTGGCAACTGCTGGCTCAAGAGCACGGAATAGGCTTTCAAACAGCGTGCAAGTATTCAGGCTGGTGTAAGTTTTCATCCAGTAATCACTACCCTGACATCTTTCAAAGAAGTCAGACTTTTTGGATTTTTCAATGGAGGACTGGAATTCACTATTCAACTTTTGTAACTCGTTAGTCAATGAGTTGGTCTTCATTTTGTAAAATTCTAGTTCTTCTTTCACTGTGGAGAGTTCAATTTTCAATTTATCCATTTCAAAAGAGTCTTTTTCCTTCGTTTCAGATAACAACACAGAATGTTGAGATTCAGCTTCAGTACACAGTTGAGGGAAAAGTTCTTGATGACCTTCAGTTAATGAAATATTAACCACTTCCTCATTAAGGTGCACATTTTCAATTGGCACTTGTTCGGGTTCTTGTACCATTTCTTGAAATGCTGCATGTAGTTAATAACAATTGTCATAACGTATGAATAAATTATACTTCATAATTTGTATTACCTCTTTGAACATTTAAAATGACTCTTCTTGACTCTCTATCCATGGCTGACTTAGCGTTAAAATACACTTTTTCAAGATTCAGGGATGGGGCCCAGTCTGGGTGTGTTTCTCCAGTGTAGTAAAAAGGTTTTCCTGTGTGATTTCAAATAGAAGAATTAGATAGACACATTCACTATTAATAAATTTGTTGATACTTACCTAGAACAAAATGTGCATTACAAACTCTAATGTTATTCGTAATTTTTTTGCCAACAAGATGAAGTCTTTTCAACCAGACTTCTCTTCTGCGTTTCACAACATCCGATTCCAGTTTCCCTTGATTTTTACGAATGCAAGGTATAGAAAAGAAACGCACACTTCTATCCCTGCTTGATCTTTTGCAACCCGGGGCACAACAATATTGAAAACCCATGACAGCCCTACAGAAAAGATTTTTTTAAAAATACAAGAAATGTGATCTGGAAACAGAAATTGCTACACATACTAACCAAGATACGTAGCAATTAACTGACATAAAAAAAATACAAAAAAATTAAACACTGATTCACAAAATCCACTTTGTATTGGGAAAAAGCACTTTCAGCCAATACAGACAACACAAAACATAACATAAACAACCAGAGAAAATGGCGGACATCGAAACAATTGACACGCGAAACCGCGATGTGAATTGCCTCTATAGTAATAAATGTTAATGTAGGAATTATTACAAAGTTTAACATATTTTAATTTTATATTTTTTTATTTTATATATTTTTATTTTTTTATTTTATCTTTTACCTCTTGGCCCTTAAACACCTTCACACTTTGTATTCATTGTGATAGAAAATAAAATTTATAAACGTGTACCACGACCCACGCGCCAAGTCCCTATCTAAAAAAAGGTTGCCAGATTAAAGAAAATAAGAATTATTATAAAGTGGGAGGGTCAACCAACTTGAATTTAGTTCAACCATAGTCTGGACTGTGGTAGAACTTTTGTGGTTGAGCTCACAAGGGGTGCGTTTCCGCGTCAACCTTTTGTTGAACTGTTGAGGTCGACTGCTGTTTTGTTGTCAACTGCCGCTAGGGGGTTCTACCAAGAGACAGTTCAACCTCTGTTTTTGCGTCAAGCAAAATTCCAAGTTGAACTAGAAAAGTTGAATTTGCTCAACCATGGTCTGGACCACGGTTGATCTTTAGTTCAACTTCACGTCATACATCTCCCCGCCCCTTGTTGTGCACACGACAGTCATTATATAAATAAATGAGGCAACGGTGTTCCATTATCATACATTCCTTTTTATTTTTCGTTCAGGCATTACATTCTGATTTGAATGCGTTTAATTTACCAGAGATAAATCTAAATGAAAATGGAAATTGAAAGTAGTATTTTGCCTGATAATAGTGCTTAAAAGGAGTGTTGGAATGGTGGGAAAAGGGCATCACAATTGAACATGATATGGAAGCAACAGAACTATTATTGAGTAATCTACATGTTTTACATATCTATTATTTATAGTATTTCATTTACTTTTAATATTTTAGATCTCTTAAAAGAGAAGTGGAGTCTCCTTATTGACAACAAAACAAATAAAAAGCAAATTTGGAATGATATTGCTACCGGTCTTTCTGAACAAGGATATCTTGTACGTGGTGAAGATAAAGGTGCATCATGCAGAACCAAATGGGAAAATCTCAGGAAAGATTATCGAACTTATATTTCAAAATTCAATCAGTCTGGTAGTAGTGCAAATGAAAAAAGAAACCCAAATATTTCGAACAAATTGAAGAAATTCTTGGCATGCATGTATGGTATGTTCTTTTTACGTGTTCATGTCATTATAAGTATTATTTTACAGGGGGAAACAACCATTCATATAGGCCACCCTACATTAGTGACTCTTTCAACCAAAACCAACAAAATCCAACCAAATTCAACGACATCATGAAAGAAGTTTCCAGTCAGAAGAAAATAGGTAATTAAAATATTGTCACACGAGTTGTATTGGAACAAGAACAAACGAATACAACAAGTGATGACTTAAATTCTAGACAATTATTCACTTTTAACTAATAACAATAAGGGATGACCATACCAAACTCGGAGAGCGTCTGAAGACTCCAGGGAACTCCTCCTACGGAGCCCAGCTCCGGGAGCTCACCCGATGGAGATTCATCTAACGCAGATTCGGGGCAGCGTTTTATACCGTCGCGCGAATTACTCCCCTTCCGGACTGCGTATCTGCGTATCTTTCTTAGAGCGGACTTCTCCCGATAATTTCTTCACCACGATCGCAGCGTTGTCCAAGAAGCGGATGACTCATCTCTGCAAAGAGATAACCAATCTCCCTTTTCACCCGCGACAATATCATCCAAAATGTTTTTTTAATCATTTCAGAAATCATTTTTGTTTATAGATTATTTAGGAACAAACGTCAATATCAGAGTATAACGATATGACATTTAGATAACCAACTTGTCTTGGATGTCTTTCTAATACAATGGAATTAAGAACATGTATGCATTCTTCATCTTCATCTGAATATTCGTATAGCCTTCCCACTTTTTCATTTTTGACCAAATTTCAAATTTCACATAAAATACATGATTTCGATTCAGAATTAAATAAGAATCACGAAAATCAGGTATATTTTTCTATAGGTCTTATAGTTTTTTAAGTTAACGTTAAAAACCATAAATTAAGTTGGTGTGCTAAGAGCAATGTTTTCGTTTATTTATAAAACGGCTGGTTTAACTAGAAAACCAATTACTAAATTGAAATCAGCGTTCAATTTAGATTATTTCGTGTATTTTTGGACAATTTCAAGAGATGTCGTTTTTTGCCGATTTTGACAAAAGTGGGAAGGCTATACCCTTCCCACTTTTTCATTTTTGGCCAAATTTCAAATTTCACATAAAATACATGATTTCGATTCAGAATTGAATAAGAATCACGAAAATCAGGTATATTTTTCTATTGGTCTTAAAGTTTCTGATTTTAACGTTAAAAACCATAAATTAAGTTGGTGCGCTAACAGCAATGTTTTCGTTAATTTATAAAACGGCTGGTTTAACGAGAAAACCAATCACTAAATTGAAATCAGCGTTCAATTTAGATTATGCCGTGTGATTTTTGGACAATTTGAAGAGATGTCGTTTTTTGCCGATTTTGACAAAAGTGGGAAGGCTATACCCTTCCCACTTTTTCATTTTTGGCCAAATTTCAAATTTCACATAAAATACATGATTTCGATTCAGAATTGAATAAGAATCACGAAAATCAGGTATATTTTCTATTGGTCTTAAAGTTTTTGATTTTAACGTTAAAAACCATAAATTAAGTTGGTGCGCTAACAGTAATGTTTTCGTTAATTTATAAAACGGCTGGTTTAACGAGAAAACCAATCACTAAATTGAAATCAGCGTTCAATTTAGATTATGCCGTGTGATTTTTGGACAATTTCAAGAGATGTCGTTTTTTGCCGATTTTGACAAAAGTGGGAAGGCTATACCCTTCCCACTTTTTCATTTTTGGCCAAATTTCAAATTTCACATAAAATACATGATTTCGATTCAGACTTGAATAAGAATCACGAAAATCAGGTTTATTTTTCTATTGGTCTTATAGTTTTTGATTTTAACGTTAAAAACCATAAGTTAAGTTGGTGCGCTAACAGCTATGTTTTCGTTAATTTATAAAACGGCTGGTTTAACGAGAAAACCAATCACTAAATTGAAATCAGCGTTCAATTTAGATTATGCCGTGTGATTTTTGGACAATTTCAAGAGATGTCGTTTTTTGCCGATTTTGACAAAAGTGGGAGGGCTATACCCTTCCCACTTTTTCATTTTTGGCCAAATTTCAAATTTCACATAAAATACATGATTTCGATTCAGAATTGAATAAGAATCACGAAAATCAGGTTTATTTTTCTATTGGTCTTATAGTTTTTGATTTTAACGTTAAAAACCATAAATTAAATTGGTGCGCTAACAGCTATGTTTTCGTTAATTTATAAAACGGCTGGTTTAACGAGAAAACCAATCACTAAATTGAAATCAGCGTTCAATTTAGATTATGCCGTGTGATTTTTGGACAATTTCAAGAGATGTCGTTTTTTGCCGATTTTGACAAAAGTGGGAAGGCTATACCCTTCCCACTTTTTCATTTTTGGCCAAATTTCAAATTTCACATAAAATACATGATTTCGATTCAGAATTGAATAAGAATCACGAAAATCAGGTTTATTTTTCTATTGGTCTTATAGTTTTTTATTTTAACGTTAAAAACCATAAGTTAAGTTGGTGCGCTTACAGCACTGTATACGTTAATTTATAAAACGGCTGGTTTAACGAGAAAACCAATCACTAAATTGAAATCAGCGTTCAATTTAGATTATGCCGTGTGATTTTTGGACAATTTCAAGAGATGTCGTTTTTTGCCGATTTTGACAAAAGTGGGAAGGCTATACCCTTCCCACTTTTTCATTTTTGGCCAAATTTCAAATTTCACATAAAATACATGATTTCGATTCAGAATTGAATAAGAATCAAGAAAATCAGGTTTATTTTTCTATTGGTCTTATACTTTTTGATTTTAACGTTAAAAACCATAAGTTAAGTTGGTGCGCTAACAGCTATGTTTTCGTTAATTTATAAAACGGCTGGTTTAACGAGAAAACCAATCACTAAATTGAAATCAGCGTTCAATTTAGATTATGCCGTGTGATTTTTGGACAATTTCAAGAGATGTCGTTTTTTGCCGATTTTGACAAAAGTGGGAAGGCTATACCCTTCCCACTTTTTCATTTTTGGCCAAATTTCAAATTTCACATAAAATACATGATTTCGATTCAGAATTGAATAAGAATCACGAAAATCAGGTATATTTTTCTATTGGTCTTATAGTTTTTGATTTTAACGTTAAAAACCATAAGTTAAGTTGGTGCGCTAACAGCACTGTATACGTTAATTTATAAAACGGCTGGTTTAACGAGAAAATCACCAATCACTAAATTGAAATCAGCGTTCAATTTAGATTATGCCGTGTGATTTTTGGACAATTTCAAGAGATGTCGTTTTTTGCCGATTTTGACAAAAGTGGGAAGGCTATACCCTTCCCACTTTTTCATTTTTGGCCAAATTTCAAATTTCACATAAAATACATGATTTCGATTCAGAATTGAATAAGAATCACGAAAATCAGGTTTATTTTTCTATTGGTCTTATAGTTTTTTATTTTAACGTTAAAAACCATAAGTTAAGTTGGTGCGCTTACAGCACTGTATACGTTAATTTATAAAACGGCTGGTTTAACGAGAAAACCAATCACTAAATTGAAATCAGCGTTCAATTTAGATTATGCCGTGTGATTTTTGGACAATTTCAAGAGATGTCGTTTTTTGCCGATTTTGACAAAAGTGGGAAGGCGATACCCTTCCCACTTTTTCATTTTTGGCCAAATTTCAAATTTCACATAAAATACATGATTTCGATTCAGAATTGAATAAGAATCACGAAAATCAGGTATATTTTCTATTGGTCTTAAAGTTTTTGATTTTAACGTTAAAAACCATAAATTAAGTTGGTGCGCTAACAGTAATGTTTTCGTTAATTTATAAAACGGCTGGTTTAACGAGAAAACCAATCACTAAATTGAAATCAGCGTTCAATTTAGATTATGCCGTGTGATTTTTGGACAATTTAAATAGATGTCGTTTTTTGCCGATTTTGACAAAAGTGGGAAGGCTATATATACCCTTCCCACTTTTTCATTTTTGGCCAAATTTCAAATTTCACATAAAATACATGATTTCGATTCAGAATTGAATAAGAATCACGAAAATCAGGTATATTTTTCTATTGGTCTTATAGTTTTTGATTTTAACGTTAAAAACCATAAGTTAAGTTGGTGCGCTAACAGCTATGTTTTCGTTAATTTATAAAACGGCTGGTTTAACGAGAAAACCAATCACTAAATTGAAATCAGCGTTCAATTTAGATTATGCCGTGTGATTTTTGGACAATTTCAAGAGATGTCGTTTTTTGCCGATTTTGACAAAAGTGGGAAGGCTATACCCTTCCCACTTTTTCATTTTTGGCCAAATTTCAAATTTCACATAAAATACTTGATTTCGATTCAGAATTGAATAAGAATCACGAAAATCAGGTATATTTTTCTATTGGTCTTATAGTTTTTGATTTTAACGTTAAAAACCATAAGTTAAGTTGGTGCGCTAACAGCACTGTATACGTTAATTTATAAAACGGCTGGTTTAACGAGAAAACCAATCACTAAATTGAAATCAGCGTTCAATTTAGATTATGCCGTGTGATTTTTGGACAATTTCAAGAGATGTCGTTTTTTGCCGATTTTGACAAAAGTGGGAAGGCTATACCCTTCCCACTTTTTCATTTTTGGCCAAATTTCAAATTTCACATAAAATACATGATTTCGATTCAGAATTGAATAAGAATCACGAAAATCAGGTTTATTTTTCTATTGGTCTTATAGTTTTTTATTTTAACGTTAAAAACCATAAGTTAAGTTGGTGCGCTAACAGCACTGTATACGTTAATTTATAAAACGGCTGGTTTAACGAGAAAACCAATCACTAAATTGAAATCAGCGTTCAATTTAGATTATGCCGTGTGATTTTTGGACAATTTCAAGAGATGTCGTTTTTTGCCGATTTTGACAAAAGTGGGAAGGCTATACCCTTCCCATTTTTTCATTTTTGGCCAAATTTCAAATTTCACATAAAATACATGATTTCGATTCAGAATTGAATAAGAATCACGAAAATCAGGTATATTTTTCTATTGGTCTTATAGTTTTTGATTTTAACGTTAAAAACCATAAGTTAAGTTGGTGCGCTAACAGCACTGTATACGTTAATTTATAAAACGGCTGGTTTAACGAGAAAACCAATCACTAAATTGAAATCAGCGTTCAATTTAGATTATGCCGTGTGATTTTTGGACAATTTCAAGAGATGTCGTTTTTTGCCGATTTTGACAAAAGTGGGAAGGCTATACCCTTCCCACTTTTTCATTTTTGGCCAAATTTCAAATTTCACATAAAATACATGATTTCGATTCAGAATTGAATAAGAATCACGAAAATCAGGTATATTTTTCTATTGGTCTTATAGTTTTTGATTTTAACGTTAAAAACCATAAGTTAAGTTGGTGCGCTAACAGCACTGTATACGTTAATTTATAAAACGGCTGGTTTAACGAGAAAACCAATCACTAAATTGAAATCAGCGTTCAATTTAGATTATGCCGTGTGATTTTTGGACAATTTCAAGAGATGTCGTTTTTTGCCGATTTTGACAAAAGTGGGAAGGCTATACCCTTCCCACTTTTTCATTTTTGGCCAAATTTCAAATTTCACATAAAATACATGATTTCGATTCAGAATTGAATAAGAATCACGAAAATCAGGTATATTTTTCTATTGGTCTTATAGTTTTTGATTTTAACGTTAAAAACCATAAGTTAAGTTGGTGCGCTAACAGCACTGTAT
Source organism: Daphnia magna (assembly GCF_020631705.1). Taxonomy (NCBI): domain Eukaryota; kingdom Metazoa; phylum Arthropoda; class Branchiopoda; order Diplostraca; family Daphniidae; genus Daphnia; species Daphnia magna. The sequence continues at coordinate 7,683,075 of NC_059187.1, forward strand.
ACGTTAATTTATCAAACGGCTGGTTTAACGAGAAAACCAATCACTAAATTGGAAATCAGCGTTCAATTTAGATTATGCCGTGTGATTTTTGGACAATTTAAATAGATGTCGTTTTTTGCCGATTTTGACAAAAGTGGGAAGGCTATACCCTTCCCACTTTTTCATTTTTGGCCAAATTTCAAATTTCACATAAAATACATGATTTCGATTCAGAATTGAATAAGAATCAAGAAAATCAGGTTTATTTTTCTATTGGTCTTATACTTTTTGATTTTAACGTTAAAAACCATAAGTTAAGTTGGTGCGCTAACAGCTATGTTTTCGTTAATTTATAAAACGGCTGGTTTAACGAGAAAACCAATCACTAAATTGAAATCAGCGTTCAATTTAGATTATGCCGTGTGATTTTTGGACAATTTCAAGAGATGTCGTTTTTTGCCGATTTTGACAAAAGTGGGAAGGCTATACCCTTCCCACTTTTTCATTTTTGGCCAAATTTCAAATTTCACATAAAATACATGATTTCGATTCAGAATTGAATAAGAATCACGAAAATCAGGTATATTTTTCTATTGGTCTTATAGTTTTTGATTTTAACGTTAAAAACCATAAGTTAAGTTGGTGCGCTAACAGCACTGTATACGTTAATTTATAAAACGGCTGGTTTAACGAGAAAACCAATCACTAAATTGAAATCAGCGTTCAATTTAGATTATGCCGTGTGATTTTTGGACAATTTCAAGAGATGTCGTTTTTTGCCGATTTTGACAAAAGTGGGAAGGCTATACCCTTCCCACTTTTTCATTTTTGGCCAAATTTCAAATTTCACATAAAATACATGATTTCGATTCAGAATTGAATAAGAATCACGAAAATCAGGTTTATTTTTCTATTGGTCTTATAGTTTTTTATTTTAACGTTAAAAACCATAAGTTAAGTTGGTGCGCTTACAGCACTGTATACGTTAATTTATAAAACGGCTGGTTTAACGAGAAAACCAATCACTAAATTGAAATCAGCGTTCAATTTAGATTATGCCGTGTGATTTTTGGACAATTTCAAGAGATGTCGTTTTTTGCCGATTTTGACAAAAGTGGGAAGGCGATACCCTTCCCACTTTTTCATTTTTGGCCAAATTTCAAATTTCACATAAAATACATGATTTCGATTCAGAATTGAATAAGAATCACGAAAATCAGGTATATTTTCTATTGGTCTTAAAGTTTTTGATTTTAACGTTAAAAACCATAAATTAAGTTGGTGCGCTAACAGTAATGTTTTCGTTAATTTATAAAACGGCTGGTTTAACGAGAAAACCAATCACTAAATTGAAATCAGCGTTCAATTTAGATTATGCCGTGTGATTTTTGGACAATTTAAATAGATGTCGTTTTTTGCCGATTTTGACAAAAGTGGGAAGGCTATATATACCCTTCCCACTTTTTCATTTTTGGCCAAATTTCAAATTTCACATAAAATACATGATTTCGATTCAGAATTGAATAAGAATCACGAAAATCAGGTATATTTTTCTATTGGTCTTATAGTTTTTGATTTTAACGTTAAAAACCATAAATTAAGTTGGTGCGCTAACAGCTATGTTTTCGTTAATTTATAAAACGGCTGGTTTAACGAGAAAACCAATCACTAAATTGAAATCAGCGTTCAATTTAGATTATGCCGTGTGATTTTTGGACAATTTCAAGAGATGTCGTTTTTTGCCGATTTTGACAAAAGTGGGAAGGCTATACCCTTCCCACTTTTTCATTTTTGGCCAAATTTCAAATTTCACATAAAATACATGATTTCGATTCAGAATTGAATAAGAATCACGAAAATCAGGTTTATTTTTCTATTGGTCTTATACTTTTTGATTTTAACGTTAAAAACCATAAGTTAAGTTGGTGCGCTAACAGCTATGTTTTCGTTAATTTATAAAACGGCTGGTTTAACGAGAAAACCAATCACTAAATTGAAATCAGCGTTCAATTTAGATTATGCCGTGTGATTTTTGGACAATTTCAAGAGATGTCGTTTTTTGCCGATTTTGACAAAAGTGGGAAGGCTATACCCTTCCCACTTTTTCATTTTTGGCCAAATTTCAAATTTCACATAAAATACTTGATTTCGATTCAGAATTGAATAAGAATCACGAAAATCAGGTATATTTTTCTATTGGTCTTATAGTTTTTGATTTTAACGTTAAAAACCATAAGTTAAGTTGGTGCGCTAACAGCACTGTATACGTTAATTTATAAAACGGCTGGTTTAACGAGAAAACCAATCACTAAATTGAAATCAGCGTTCAATTTAGATTATGCCGTGTGATTTTTGGACAATTTCAAGAGATGTCGTTTTTTGCCGATTTTGACAAAAGTGGGAAGGCTATACCCTTCCCACTTTTTCATTTTTGGCCAAATTTCAAATTTCACATAAAATACATGATTTCGATTCAGAATTGAATAAGAATCACGAAAATCAGGTTTATTTTTCTATTGGTCTTATAGTTTTTTATTTTAACGTTAAAAACCATAAGTTAAGTTGGTGCGCTAACAGCACTGTATACGTTAATTTATAAAACGGCTGGTTTAACGAGAAAACCAATCACTAAATTGAAATCAGCGTTCAATTTAGATTATGCCGTGTGATTTTTGGACAATTTCAAGAGATGTCGTTTTTTGCCGATTTTGACAAAAGTGGGAAGGCTATACCCTTCCCATTTTTTCATTTTTGGCCAAATTTCAAATTTCACATAAAATACATGATTTCGATTCAGAATTGAATAAGAATCACGAAAATCAGGTATATTTTTCTATTGGTCTTATAGTTTTTGATTTTAACGTTAAAAACCATAAGTTAAGTTGGTGCGCTAACAGCACTGTATACGTTAATTTATAAAACGGCTGGTTTAACGAGAAAACCAATCACTAAATTGAAATCAGCGTTCAATTTAGATTATGCCGTGTGATTTTTGGACAATTTCAAGAGATGTCGTTTTTTGCCGATTTTGACAAAAGTGGGAAGGCTATACCCTTCCCACTTTTTCATTTTTGGCCAAATTTCAAATTTCACATAAAATACATGATTTCGATTCAGAATTGAATAAGAATCACGAAAATCAGGTATATTTTTCTATTGGTCTTATAGTTTTTGATTTTAACGTTAAAAACCATAAGTTAAGTTGGTGCGCTAACAGCACTGTATACGTTAATTTATAAAACGGCTGGTTTAACGAGAAAACCAATCACTAAATTGAAATCAGCGTTCAATTTAGATTATGCCGTGTGATTTTTGGACAATTTCAAGAGATGTCGTTTTTTGCCGATTTTGACAAAAGTGGGAAGGCTATACCCTTCCCACTTTTTCATTTTTGGCCAAATTTCAAATTTCACATAAAATACATGATTTCGATTCAGAATTGAATAAGAATCACGAAAATCAGGTATATTTTTCTATTGGTCTTATAGTTTTTGATTTTAACGTTAAAAACCATAAATTAAGTTGGTGCGCTAACAGCTATGTTTTCGTTAATTTATAAAACGGCTGGTTTAACGAGAAAACCAATCACTAAATTGAAATCAGCGTTCAATTTAGATTATGCCGTGTGATTTTTGGACAATTTCAAGAGATGTCGTTTTTTGCCGATTTTGACAAAAGTGGGAAAGCAATACCCTTCCCACTTTTTCATTTTTGCCCAAACTTCAAATTTTGCTTAAAATACAGTATTTCGATTTAGAATTCAATGAAAATCACGAAAATTAGGTTTATTTTTCTCTTTGTCTTATAGTTTTTTTTTAAACGTTAAAAAACATAAATTAAGTTGGTGCGCTAACAGCACTGCTTTCGTTAATTTTGAAAACTGCTGGTTTTACGATAAAACTAATGACTAAATCGAAACAGCGATCAATTTTGATTATGCCGTTTAATTTTTGGAGATTTTTAAGAGATGTCGTATTTTGCCGATTTTGACAAAAGTGGGAAGGCCATACCCTTCCCACTTTTCGAATACATGATTTCGATTCAGAATTCAATGAAAATCACGGAAATCAGGTTTATTTTTCTTTTTGTCTTAAAGTTTTTGATTTAAACGTTAAAAACCATAAATTAAGTTGGTGCGCTAACAGCACTGCTTTCGTTAATTCTTAAAACGGCTGGTTTGACGATAAAATAAATGAATTAATCGAAATCAGCGATCAATTTCGATTATGCCGTGTGATTTTTGGAGAATTTCAAGAGATGTCGTTTTTTGCCGATTTTGACAAAAGTGGGAAGGCCATACCCTTCCCCCTTTTTCATTTTTGGCCAAATTTCAACTTTTGCTAATAATACATGATTTTGATTCAGAATTCAATTAAAATAACGGAAATCAGGTTTATTTTTTTCTTGGTCTTATAGTTTTTTATTTAAACGTTAAAAACCATAAATTAAGTTGGGGCGCTAACAGCACTGCTTTCGTTAATTTTCAAAACGGCTGGTTTGACGATAAAACCAATGACTAAATCGAAATCAGCGATCAATTTCGATTATGCCGTGTGATTTTTGGAGATTTTCAAGAGATCTCGTTTTTTGCCGATTTTGACAAAAGTGGGAAGGCTTTTTACTTGGCTTTTTACCTTGGCTGCCCTTTTACTTTTTTATTTTTTGCCAAATTTCAACTTTTGCTTAAAATACATGATTTCGATTCAGAAATCATTTAAAATCTTGGAAATCAGGTCACATCTTTTTTCACCTTTGATTTCATCGCGCAACGCAGCTTTCGAAGACCGATTCTGTATGGTAGGATACTAGGATTATTGTGCGAAATATGAATAAATTAAAAAGTTTCGCTGATAAAGTTAGTGTTTCGTTTCACGTTATTCATCGTTTTGTTTTTACCTTAAAAGAAAAAAATTTTAAGTTTAGAAATGTATAGAGAGCGTGAACACAAATATAGTATGAAAAACAAGTTTTTCAAAATTAATGTAAATCAAAATTTGTATGGACAATTTTCCACATAATGAAATATTTTTCAACTTTTAAAAGGTAAAAATAACCATTTCAAAAATTGCTCTCAACCAGGGGGAGACACTTATTATATTAACCTTTATTCGGATTTGTGGGTAGCGATATAGCCCTCCATTACCACATCATCGAACCATGAGGACCCCCCACGTCCCATTTTCAACCAAAGCCCTCCAAACCTCGATATATGTTGTTTTATATGTACCGTACAGTAGGTGCATGACCCCCTACGGGCTTATTATGAGTCAAGGGGAAACGGAGCTTCAGAAAAAAGGGAGCCCAGATATGCACTTCAATTTGCCTTTAATAAAACACCGTAACATGAGAGAACGTTAATAAATCATGGATATTTCCAATCGCACTTCCATTGTTTTGGCACCCAGCCTCAGTTAAAATTCTAATTCAGTATGATTTGTAGTCTACATTGAAGAAAAAACACGAATTAGCATGAAAATTTTGCTGAAACATATACTTAATACAGCGAAATCCTTTTAGCATTTTTCATGTGATTTATTACCAGGACATTGTAGGATTTAGAATAAATATCCTGTCTACTTTGGTTTAAAAAATCCTTCCCTGTAGAAAAGAAAAGTATGAAAGTGGGTTTGTAATGTACAACATGCTGTTTGATAACAAACCTTACTTGTCAGTCAACAAGACCATCAGCCACAAGAAATTTCATTCTTGTCTAGTTTGGTAAAAATCCAAATCCTTCCCTGTAGAAAAGAAAAGTATGAAAATGGGGTTTGTAATGTACAGCGTGCTGTTTAATAACAAACCTTGCTTGTCAACAGCAAACCCATTCACAACTAATTTTGTTTCCGAACGCTCTGTACAAGTGCGAAAGGTGTATAATACTAATCCTGGAATGCGGGAAAGCCATGGGTTGTAAACAACCAATTCAAGTTCATATCTCCTTCGCTATCGTTTGCTTCACATGCGTCTTGTAGAAGAGTGCTGGTGAAAATTCATCAACAGAGATCCGACATTTTCAATGCATCGACCGTTTGGGTTCTGCCCGATGGTACAATACCGCTTTGAACTGTTCAAATCGAGTAGTACGTATTTCGAACGAAACGTATGAATTTCTTATTTGCTTCGTTACTTTCTTACCTCCGTCGTCTGCTGTTCTACGACCATAACAAACCTGGAAGTTTTTGAAGATGATAGTTTTTAGGTCGGAGAACCAAGAGGGCAGGTCTTGATAAGTATGGGCTAAGTAAGCCATAATTACGGTCACTGCCAGCTACAATGAAAGTGTCGTAAGGGAAATTCCTACAGGCCAAAAAATTCAAAAATCTTTTGAAAATAGTATTTATTTTAAGCAAAAATTTTCTATTTATTTACCCTCGCGTTGACAATTGGTTGAAGGGAATGAACGTGCTTATTTTTTATTTAAAAATCCCCACAGCAAACTCTAAGCAAAATTTAACATGACATCATAATCTTCAAAACAAAATGAACAATCCCTGAATGAAGCTAACGGTCGTCATTAAGGAAAACCATTCAACACTATTCTTCGGCCTGAGGCGGTATAGGAAATTATCACTCAAACAACAAAATGGGAAAGAATTAATTAATACCAAGAGAACACGAACAACGGCAACCAGCTCAGTATGTGACATGCTGAACGACTAATCATACGCGAAATTCAGCAACCAAAAACCTAGGAAAAAATGCAAGACATCAAGCCAAAGAAAAAAAAAAAAATACTGCCGAACTGTTCCATCAGCGAGAAAAAAAATGGATAATCATAAAAATGTCATACCCGAAAGATGTACCATCATTTGGAACAATTACGCACGATAAAGAGAAGAGTATTACCTGAGGAGTGAAAGCGAACTGCTCGACGAGAGGATCAGAGATTGCCGCAACCCTACGAAGAAATTAACACCAAACCCGTAAGGAAACACCAACAAAAAATCGCCACAGCAGACTCTGAATATAGATAATGCGCTGAATTGATTCCCAAATACAACCAACAATCATTGTACGAATGTAACTGAGATTATAAAGGTTAACCAATCAACACTATCCTTCTGTTTGGGGCGGTACTGGATAAAATCATTCGAACAGCCAAACGGAATACAAGAAATAAAATAAAAAACTCACCAAGCGTCGAACAACGACACTGGGCTATCCGCATGACGTATTACAAATGCGATGACCCATCGCACATGCGCTAAACCCAGGACCTAAGCAGAATGGCCAAAGATTAAAAACGCAAGAAAGAAACAGAAATAACGCCAAACTGTTCCATCAGTGAATAAAGAGAATCATAATAATATCATACCCGAAAGATGAAACATCATTTGGAACAGTTCAGCACGACAAAAACAAGAACATTACCTAAGGTACGGAATCCACCGCAACAGTCACCAGAGACTAACCCAACCCTACAAAGAGTAGTATTTAAAAAAAAAACAGGATAAAGGCGCTGTCAAACTGCTACCCCGTATACGGCACAACCTATAGACAAGACATAGTCTCAGTTGCTTCCTACGTGGCCATTTAATATATCCCCTTCATAAATAAGACACCTTTCTTCCTACTGGATATGGAGAGGCGTAGCGATCGGGATCAAGACAAAGTGATGTCAACATAATTACCCGTTTGAAACAGCGTCACGAACTGGCGACGAAAAACTAACGCCGACAAATCCTGGAACGAAACTTGGAAAATACAGCGACTATTAATGAAGACCATTAAACGAAGACGCGGCATTAGAAAGAGCTTAGTATCCTGATTGACATCATAATCTTCTGGGTTTTCACTTTTCAGTCATATGCTTTAGACATCACAACTCAGAATTTGGCAACTGCCATAAATTACCTGATGCATCCCCAGAATGGAACCAAAATGACGGAAGTTGGTAACATTGAACACCATTTCACCACGCAAAGCCTAACAAAAAAATAAGCAGTTACACAGCAGAAAAATTCGAATCATAGAATCACGAAAAATGAACATCAGTGAGGGCAAGTAATTTTCATGCTTTTTCTGCAGAGCCGCCGCGTATAACGGATGCATCATAAAATGCTATCATCATTTAAAGAACCACAATGAAAAAATTAAGATGCATAATTACCTCCATGTAGGGATCTACCCCGACTACCCGAGAACCAGCTTACTACCGGAAGGTACTGGCGCTAATCAACAACGAAAACTTTAAAAACAAAATTTTATGTGTGTCGCGCCAGTATATTCCAGTAGAAAGCTGGTTCTCGGGTAATCGGGGCCGAGCCCTACCTCCATGTAAATTCTCCAGGCAGCAACCACAGGAAAAACCTGGCCACCTCATGACCCCACACGAACAAACCCAACACTGGAAAATAAAATTGAGTCAAACAAAAGCCCAGAAAATTCAACACTTCAACTAAATGTAATCTCAGAAATATGAAGTTACCATTGTTGAATTATCACCAAGGTGTTGTATGCCAGGGATAACAAATCATCATACAAAAACAAACCATTTACCCAACACGTAATACACACCTTTTGTTGTTATGTGGTTAGCCCTCACTACTTCCCAGACAACTTTCCTGTAAAAAGAAACATTTCATTATCCCCAACAAACTATAAAACACACTATGTTATCAAATAAAAAGCTTCATATAATGTGGGGAAGGATGAATTGAGTGAATGAGTGATACATCTTTGCAACTCAGAGTGGATAATTTTTCCATCACATTTAAAATTACTCACAAAACAAATGAGGCAACGTACATTTAGCAGCCACCACAGATACATAGCACCAAAAAGCGTGGGATCCTCCTACATTGCAATTTACATCTGTAGAACAAACAGAAATTAGTTTTGCTAAGAATATTTCAGACAATTCTATAAATCTATGATTGTCATTTTTTGAATTTAGATGTAGAATGAACGCATTTCACTTGGCAAAATCAAAAAAGTAAATCATCTTTAATGCAGAATTTTTTTAAACCATTGAATTTTTCCATTACAAACAAATGTGGCGTTTGTATACATCAAACTACCGGCAGTTAGTAGCTGACAGTTTACACTTCAAAATATGAAGAAAAAAAACGCAAGCAGTAAACCTTTCGATAGTATATTACATGTCTATTTTGAAACTAATTTTTTACTGAAAAAATATGAATTTGCCACAGAAGCTTCAAAAGCGTTATCTTACCTTAGAGGAAACACGATGTAAAGCTGATGAATCCAGATAATCAAGTGACACTATTATGGGTTTCAGCACACGGTATCAAGTCGGTTCCCCACCCACGAATCGTTTCCCTCTCCGGAAAAGGCGATGGTGCACGTTTTATACTTTGTATTTAAAAAAAATAATTTTTAACATTTGAACAGAGTCATAGAACCCTGGTTGGCTGGTTTGGTTGGTTCACGACATGGGGGGAATACGGAATAGAGTTGGCTAACGTCCGAAGTTGCCAGTTCGATGAAATTGTGAAAAAAAAATTGGACACGAACTAGTACAACTTGATCTCGGTCGCCGAGGTGAACCCTACCGTCTTTCATGGGTACACAGAAAGGTTGTAGGGTTCGCTCCGACGACACTAGGGGGAATTATTTACATCGTGCAACTGCACATCTTCCCTCCTCTACACAAAATCCCCGAGCCGTTATTTTTTTGTTTTGTTATTTGTTATTATTTATGTTTATTGTTTATTTTTATTTCTGTTTCCATTCCGAAATACAATGCCTTTTAACTTTATAATTTTGTTTTCCTTTATTATAATATTACTTAATTAAACAACGATATAATTTCATTAAAATTACTGTAATAATTGTGAATTTCCACTCATGGGCATTCGGGTAGTGGAACCGGTTTCAAAACCCGATATCATTGTACCCTATTTGACTTGTTTTTTGCAATACATCATAGTTTTATTTATTTTCCTTCACTTGCACACCCATTTTAAGTTAAGGCTGGGACATATCTTTTAAAGTGGGTATTTTAAACGAAAGAAAACCGCTTGATAAGCACCTACCCGAGTAATGACCCATCAGCTATTTTTCAGGTAGGTAGGTCGGTGCGGTTTAACGTGTCTCGGGTAATCCCTCTATCACAGTACACAAAATTAAAATAGCTTTATAGGTAACAATATTAGGTCTAAATAAACAAATTTTACAGAAATGGATAGCCGATGATGGGGGCTATCCACTTCCGTAAAATTTTTACTTAAAAAATACCTAGCCGAGTAGTAAACCGATTGGATATTTTTGTCGGTGTGGTTTGACGGATCATGAACTAAATGAATTATAATCGGTAAACCATAAGCTCTATATTTGAAAAAAATTACAGGAATGGATAGCTCTTGATTAGATCAATCCATTTGTGCAAAATTATCGCATTAAAAAATTTTACTAGGGTAGTTATGGCAAGTTTTTAGTGCCACCTATTTCACCTCAACCCGTCACCTCAACCCATCACCTCAACCCGTCACCTCAACCCTTCACCTCAACCCTTCACCTCAACCTGGCTATTTTTTTGGCGCCATCTAGCGGCCAATATAATGAATAGTCCTACGAACTATAGAGACCGGCATCTCCCTCGATTTTTCCATCGATTTTGACACCAGTAGCGCCACATGCTGCGTGAATTTTAACAAGCCGTGCGCGGAACAGTTCTTCCTGTCAGCTGAGTTCATAGTTAAAATATCAGTTTTATTCGAAAAGTGCCTCACGTGTGGGGCATCTATAGAACTTTCTATCCTCGAAAAACACGTTACAAACTGGTAAGTTTCAGACCCCAAATTTAAAACTAAACCATTTTTTAACAGGGCTGGTAAATTTGTAATAAGTCTGTGCAAGAATCTAATGTCACAGTGCTGACTGCTGAGTGTTCGATATAAGAAGTTAGTGCAATAGTAGCTTATGGCAAGTTGTTAGTGCCAAAAGTCTCCCCTGCACCCTACAAGCAAAAACCTCAACCTCGGATGCTATCCGTCACCCTCACCTCAACCTCGGGTGCTAATCGTCACCCTCACCTCAACCTCGGATGCTAGTCGTCACTCCCCACCTCAACCTAGGATGCTATTCATCACCCCCGCTATGCTATGGCGCTATCGAAAACGCTATATCGCCCCGCTATTTTGAAAACTACCCGTCCAATCCATGCTGCCACCTGGCGGCAAATCACAGAAGCTCGGTCATGGAGCTACTAGATAGGAATTTCAAAACTCTCCCAGGGCCACTAGCGCCACTTGTGTTTGGTTCCGAAAATTATTTGTTTCTCTCCGCCAGAGTACGCTTTGAAAGGTACGCGGAACGTTTTTGAACGTTTTATTTTAATTCACGATCCCAACAAACTAAAAGCAGTTTTTACCATGTCGCTGAGTGAGATTCTAACAGTGAAATTTCCATAGAGGTTCCACATGTCAGACAATTTTCAAAAATAATGTCCAACGACATGATGCCAACCTTCCACCTTTGCGATTGAAATTAAAATCGAAAAAAAAGTTCAAAAACGTACGAATTGTTCAGCGTACCTTTCAAAGCGTACTCATAAAAAATAATTTTCGGGACCAAACACAAGTGGCGCTAGTGGCCCTGGGAGAGTTTTCAAATTCCTATCTAGTAGCTCCATGACAGAGCTTCTGTGATTTGCCGCCAGGTGGCAGCATGGATTTGACGGGTAGTTTTTAAAATAGCGGGGCGATATAGCGTTTTCGATAGCGCCATAGCATAGCGGGGGTGATGAATAGCATCCTAGGTTGAGGTGGGGAGTGACGACTAGCATCCGAGGTTGAGGTGAGGGTGACGATTAGCACCCGAGGTTGAGGTGAGGGTGACGGATAGCATCCGAGGTTGAGGTTTTTGCTTGTAGGGTGCAGGGGAGACTTTTGGCACTAAAAACTTGCCATAGTAGCTTAATATATACCTTTGTATTAATCCCTATGAGTTTGTTTACCCTAAATTAACCTAACCTAATATCACATTGATTTCATCTATTTGTTTTTTTGTAGTTTTATCCCCCATAGGAGAAACCCGTGTTCTAGAAACAGTATTCAAGTTCACTTTTGCCTCCTGTAAGCCGAATTCGAAGAACTGTTCCGCGCACGGCTTGTTAAAATTCACGCAGCATGTGGCGCTACTGGTGTCAAAATCGAGGCGAAAATCGAGGGAGATGCCGGTCTCTATAGTTTGTAGGACTATTCATTATATTTGCCGCTAGATGGCGCCAAAAAAATAGCCAGGTTGAGGTGAAGGGTTGAGGTGAAGGGTTGAGGTGACGGGTTGAGGTGATGGGTTGAGGTGACGGGTTGAGGTGAAATAGGTGGCACTAAAAACTTGCCATAGGGTAGTAAACCGATTTACAATATTTTGCTTTGGTTGGTACGGTTTCACGGGTATCGGCTAACCCCCACCTCCCTGATATATGTAAAACTTAAATAATTTTTTGCGGAAAAACTATAAGTCCAAATTAAATAAATTTTACAGATATCGATAGCCCTCATCAAAAGCTACCCATTTCTGTAAAAATTATGAAAAAATATTCATAAACAAAAAACTTGAGACAAGACGTTTTTTTATAGTTTTTGCGCTCTATGGATATACTCGACCCTATTGACAAAAGTAAAAAATATAATCCTTTTTCAATTTTTTTTTCTATGAATATTTGTTCAAAATTTTTAATAGAAATAGATAGATCTTGATGAGGGCTATTGATATCTGTAAAATTTATTTAATTTGGACTTATAGTTTTTCCGCAAAAAATTATTTAAGTTTTACATAAATCAGGGAGGTGGGGGTTACCCGATACCCGTGAAACTACACTGACCTTAACAAAAAATTGTAAACCGGTTTACTACCCTAGTAAAAATTTTTAATGCGATAATTTTGCACAAATGGATTGATCTAATCAAGAGCTATCCATTCCTGTAATTTTTTTAAAATATAGAGCTTATGGTTTACCGATTATAATTCATTTAATTTACGATCCTTCAAACCACACCGACAAAAATATCCAATCGGTTTACTACTCGGTTAGGTATTTTTTAAGTAAAAATTTTACGGAAGTGGATAGCCCCCATCATCGGCTATCCATTTCTGTAAAATTTGTTTATTTAGACCTAATATTGTTACCTATAAAGCTATTTTAATTTTGTGTACTGTGATAGAGGGATTACCCGAGACACGTTAAACCGCACCGACCTACCTACCTGAAAAATAGCTGATGGGTCATTACTCGGGTAGGTGCTTATCAAGCGGTTTTCTTTCGTTTAAAATACCCACTTTAAAAGATATGTCCCAGCCTTAACTTAAAATGGGTGTGCAAGTGAAGGAAAATAAATAAAACTATGATGTATTGCAAAAAACAAGTCAAATAGGGTACACAGTAATGATATCGGGTTTTGAAACCGGTTCCACTACCCGAATGCCCATGAGTGGAAATTCATAATTATATCGTTGCTTAATTAAGTAATATTATAATAAAGGAAAACAAAATTATAAAGTTAAAAGGCATTGTATTTCGGAATGGAAACATAAACAATAAACATAAATAATAACAAATAACAAAACAAAAAAATAACGGCTCGGGGATTTTGTGTAGAGGAGGGAAGATGTGCAGTTGCACGATGTAAATAATTCCCCCTAGTGTCGTCGGAGCGAACCCTACAACCTTTCTGTGTACCCATGAAAGACGGTAGGGTTCACCTCGGCGACCGAGATCAAGTTGAACTAGTAAGTAGTAACAGTTCTTGCATAGTTGCATGGCGGCTTACAGTGTTTCGCCCGTTGTAGTTTTAGTTTTAATTTTTTCCATTGAAATTATCTTCCGTTCCATTCAGAATTGGATTACGAAATTCCTTCGTTATCAGGTAATCTTGTAATTTTTATTTGACCTCGATATAGACTTTATTTATTATTAATTTTTTTGTAGACATGTTTACTTTCTGTAGCAGACAAATGTATGTTGTAGAGGAAACTGGCGGGCTGATAAGGGAGCCCATAATAACAATCTGTGAATTAAGTGACTATGCACAGGGACTTGATGAAAAAGACAGCTAATTTTTTACTTTTTGTAAATTGTCACGAAAATTTCCCAGAAGTAACCGGAAGTAGCCAATATCTCCGGAAATAGTGATCCCTTAAATAAACGAGTAGGATTTCCGTGATCCTTATCAAATTTGGGGTTGAAATGACGGTTTTAAGCCAAAAGTCGGATTTGAAAGAAATCGTGATTTTTTATGTAGAAAATGCTCAGAAAAATTTGCGATTTTTGACGATTTTCGGGAATTTTGAGCTCATACATGGATTCGACCCCAAATTTGAAGATGATCACGAAAATGTGATTCTTTTTCCTGATAGACTTACGAATAAGAAATTATTTTGAATTATCAAACCGGAAGTAAAACTGGGAGTTGAAATTCCGGTAATCTAAAAAATGAGCTTTGTTCTGCTTTAAATGGTAATTAAGATTTTGATAGTTGTAAAAGTAGACTAGCGCTCGGCCCCACGCCAATCGGGGAGTTTTTTAGTCGATCCGGTGCGGGGATAATCTTAATCGGGGAAGAGATTTCGGTGCTCGGTGCGGTGATCGGTGCCTTCCCCGATTATCAATGAATAGTGATCTAAATTGGCAGTTGCCCTACGGCCAACAAGAAAAAAATGTGACCCTAGTCACGTGATTCTCGTTGGCCTATCAGAACTCAAGGTCACTGGTAAGACTAACCCCCTATGGCTGTAGCGGTGCTATAGGTGCAGCACCGATTATACCACCGTTCCGCACCGAAAAATAAATCCCCGCACCGAACTTCCCCGATTCATTTTAATCGGGGAAGCTTAGCGGTGCCCCCGATTAGAATGTGATCGGGGCGGAGCCCTAAAGTAGACTATAGTATAGAGCAAGGGCGAAGCGCGTACCCCCTACTGTTTTACGAACGCACCTTACTATTTTAAGAGAGAAATTGCGGCTGGCGGCCATGTTTGTATCTCGATACAAACATGGCTTCTAGCCGCAAAAGCTATCTTAAAACCATATGGTGCGTTCGTAAAACAAGGGGGGTACGCGCTTCGCTCTTGCTCTATTGTCAATAAAAGTTAAGCGGTGCTTTAAAAGTTATAAAAATACAATTTCAGTTCTGGCACATAAATAGACTTGAATCGAAAAATCATACATTGAACACGATTAAACCCGTTACTTACTTGGTATTTAGTGAAAACCTGCAACCGAAATACGACAATACTTGTCAAAACTTTTGTTTCGGGTTATACTAGTATGTAGTATCTGGCTGGATGTAGCTAGACTGTACAAGGCTATTTCAATGGTTCGTCTGCTCACAACTGTCCTGCATGCGTGAATGAAAATGCCACGAGGACTTACAGTTTTATCCTTTAATAACCCTCCACTTATCCATCTATTCGTATTCTTCATGGTTTAACCAACAAGTATCATCAAGCAATCCTCCTGAAAAAGTGAAGAACCGCTCGTTCTGGGTTTAAGAATAAAGATTGGGTGCTGCTGCCAAACGCCACCTGACAGTTCCAACTTCCAAGCACAGATTCATTGGGCAAAGCAAACGAAAGAGTCCATTCTTAAAACCGTCATGTGACGCTTTTCAAAACCGCAACTTTTTAAAACCGCAAAGACGCCAGAGCTGTTCTTCACTTTTAGAAGCCTAAGATTGAATTTCCCAATTTTTTTTCTAGCCCTAGTTCTATCTGGTTTATTTTTATTTAGCTATTGTTTGTGAATGGGTTGTTGTTCATCCCCTTGTAGCAGACGAATTTCTGGCAGCAAACGAAATTCTTCGGCTAAAAGAGACGAGCAACTTACAAACAAAAATAAAATAAAAATAAAGTAGATAAAACTGGGGCTAGAAAAAAAAATTGGGAAATGAAAAGATGAATAGGGTACCCACTGCTAGGAAGAAAAGGGGGAAATCTAAATTATAGTTATGAAAACTAAATTTTTAACGTGAAGAAAATGGTTTCTCCATAAGACGCTGCAGCCGCAGCAGACCAACTTGGACACAAATGAGATTTTCGCATTTGTGGAAAATTCGCAACGCAGGATATTTTACTGCTCTATAGGGAATAACGCCACTTATTGCACCGAAAAATTTCGTTGCAATAGATTCTACAATTTATTTTACAGTCTTCTTCTTTTAGTAGCTCTAGCTCAGCTACTTCCACTAACTTGGCTGTCACATTACTGTTGCTATTGATATTTGATTCTGTAGCACCTTTTTTAATAAACCATTCCACGATTCTTCTGTAACATCGAGATTATTGACACACAGACTGAAGCACAGACTGATATCTAGCGATCGGCCCCGATTAGCCATAATCGGATTAACCACCCCACCCCGGGAAAAGGCTATCGGGGTTGAATCGGGCTGCCACTTCGTCAATCGGGGCAGGGCGGGGCAAAAATCGAGGTTAACCCGCTTGCCACGACGTCATTTGCAAAAATAGCGCCTGAATTCCAATCGGGGTTCAAAAATTTTCACCCTGAGCCCCGAATTTTGAAACCCGATTGGCAAATGCGCCCCGATTAGGGTCGGGGCAGATTCATTGATATCCATTGTCAATTTTTGGGAACGCGACAGTGGACCCCCCAACAGTAGCCCCCGAGGGTACCCCGACCCCAGACCCCCGACATTGCCCCCCGTTTTTTCAGGGCGGGCTACAGTCGGCGAAGAACGCGACACCAGCCCCCATTCTTAAAATCATTTAAGTACGGGGGGCCAGTGTCGTAATATCATACGACCTTTTTAAAAGCGTGAAATTTTTAGTAAGAAATCATTTTTGAGGCATTCAAAGACATTCTAGTATGCTTGCTTCAGGTCAAACTTTAGCTTGAAAGTGTTCGTAAAATTTAGGATCACTATCTTCATTGATTCAAAATCGAGTATGGGTTTTTTATTCCATTTCTGTTCTTCTATCACACACGGGACTGCGGGCGTGGTATACGGGCATTTCATTCCATATGGAATTATTAAAATTGTCAACAGAGCCCTAACGTACTAGCATACCTATTATTTTGTGCTATGTAGCTAGTGGAATGATTTAAATGACGACTCGCGGATAAGAAGACATAACTAATGTTTGCGGACGTGAGAAATATGTCGCGTAAATGAGACGTATGGATCACATCCGTTTTGTGGGACACTGTCATGGAAATCCTCATGGAGATCTCCGTTTGAAGATAATATTTTTGGTTGCGAAGCCAACTGTTTAAAACTCATTGGAATCAGATGAGCTGCCACCTAAGATAAAAAGAATTGAGTTTAAGTTCATGGTTAAATTAATAAAGATAAATTACCCTTTTTTCCGAAACAGATTCTGCTTCTAGATCCCCGACTTCCTTCAGATACAAACTGGTTCCAAGAGTAACTTCAGTAAGAAGTGTTTCCATAATAGCTAAACGTAGTCTTTTCAGCCAACAAACATTGAAAACAGCCCCTTCTACAAGGTGCTGTGGCAACGGACGTAGCTTCCATATAGCCTCATCCTCCTTCAGATTTAAAAAAAAAAATCTTTAGTGACAATGTGAAATGCTTGCTTCAATCCCTTTCATTTAACGACTGTTTGAAGACAGTTATGAAAGTTAAACTCATCTTAGATACTCGTTTTTAATATGTACTGAAACGTACGATAGTGACATATTTCATTTAAAAAAAAAGGAAAAAAAAGGTAAAAAAAAAAGTTTGCAGTGGATAAGTAAACGAGTACTCCTGAACAGGTATGATTCATTAAAAATGGAAAATAATAGATACATTTTTTCAGATTATTTACCATATCGTGTCCTTGTCTTTTTCTTGGATGGTACATTAGGTTACTTGGCAGACTAAAGAAGTCACTTAGACATCTCGGAAGCCCAGGAACGAACTTACTAAAGCGACCGTATTTTTTCTTCTCAACTACCAACGCCCCCACCTATCGTTTTAAAAAACATAATTTTTAAAAATAGCTTCATTTTACGATGATACAAGTAAAATTTTTATTCAGCTTACTTGCGTGTCAAAGACGTTATTTAATTTGACTCCATATTGATGAATAAAGGCATCTGACATAAAACGACAATCGTGGGTGACTTTAACTATTTTGTCATTGACAAGAATCTTGGCTAGTCCTAGTTTGACACCAGTAGGGCCTAAGCTGCACACATCAAAGAGGAAAGCATGATCGCTCATTGCTACGCCAATCCAACATACAAGACCAAATCGCCCAATTCGTATGCCTTCCATGCTTAACCCAATCACCGATTCCTTTTCAAGCCTGTCAATCTTTAAACAAATATTTCATTAACAAACTTTGCTCTACAGCAGCAATTAAACCATTACATACCGCACTGTTGTACAATCCATCGATTTCCTCAATTATAGTGTAATTTGGAAGGGTTGATGAAAGACTAGCATCTCCGTCTCTCGTAAATGGAACTTTGTTCGTTAATATATCGGTTTGTATGCTATTATCCAGGGTTTTTATATGAGCTGGGAGAACCTTCTGCATTACTAGGGGTTGATTTTTTCTATCATTGCTAAAAGATGTCAGCTGTGGGGATAGAACTGCACTGCCTTTCTTTTCAATTTGAGATAATAATAATAAGGGTTTTGTTTTCTTTTCTTGATGAGGTGGTGATTTTAAAGGCAACTGGCTGGAATTGGAAGCAGAGTTTTCTGAATTTAATACCTCTTCATCTGCAAGTGTAACTAAAACCCATACCAAAAAAATATAAGAATACATTTCACAAGTAAAAACATTTAATCTTACTTGAAACAATATCCTTGACATAAATTCGATATAGCTCAGGAAGTTTAACACCAGTTGGAACTGCAACACCATTTACCAGAGACAATTTGCTATAACTGGTGTCCACATTACGAACATCACCAGTGACTTTCCCAGTCTGTGTTTCTATGACTACTCTACGTCCAACAATTTTTTGCCCAATTTCACAGCTCATGTTTTATTATTCTTGTATGATGTAGCAGTGGTTAATCTTTAATCTTGCTTGGTTTGCTTGGTGGGAGCAGGATAGAATGTACGATAAATATACAGACCAAGCATAAGGTGTAAAACTATTACTGCTATAACAGCTGACCATATATTGCATGAATGTGTTTCAAAACCCAGGATCCCTAAATAGGAAATCAACAGATGAGAAAAACATCATGCAGTATTTGGAAATTGTAAGAAATTGGTTTAGAATAATTTACCACCAAGGGTTACTTTGCTGCCTATGAATGCTGCAACAGGAACCAAAAGAATAGCCAAAGAATAAAATAATACCTGCACAATAAATTTTTTGTCAGAAATTCCTTTTAGACAACGTGAATGCAGTGAATAAGTAAACTTTACCGTTTGGAAAACAACAGCTTCTGATTCTTCAGCTTGAAGCTAAATTTTAATCAGCGGAATTTGTTAAAACTGAACTAGCCAATTTGTTTTCTAATTGAACCAAAAAAATTTAATTGCTTGCCTTTTTTATACCAGTCGCTGCTTGAGATGCCATATCAAATCGGATGTGGAAGAAGAAGGATGGCAAACACTAGCTTCGATTTTCGAACACGACGGCGTTGTCACGTGTTTCTTGGAGAATTTGACAGTGCTGCTCCCCTTTTTAGCGTGATAAGTGAACACTAGCTTTTCCAAGTAAATGTTCCAGAACTTACGGAGAATCGCTATTTAGGCTGAAATGTATTTTCATCGGGGTTTCAACAAAAAAAAAAAAAAAGGAAGAACAAAAGTGACTATATACAATTCGATACACAACTTGTTCTTTTCCAATAATATTCTTGATGCGTTTGCATTTTGATATAACAGGCGTATGAAGCAATTCAACGCGAGGACAACTCACCTAGATCCATCAACAACAAAAATATGAGAACGAAAAAATGGTTAAAAAGTCTTGATCAGTAGCAATCTCCCAGTCAAAGCCAAACAGAATTCTGTTGCACATTCTACGAACCAAATGTTTTGTCGGGAAGCAAGTGAACATAAAGGCGGATTTTATATACCATTTCTTTTTTTTTTTTTCTCCTTTGATCGCAAATCTGAAAAAAAGAATAACTGACTGGAGTTGATGCGATAAGCTGTAAACGACGTTAAAGAAACTGAGATGGAATTTCGACCAAGCGATCGTCGTCGTCGTGGAGAACGCTTAACAAACCAAGAAAAAAAAAAAAAACTACTGTAAACAAGCTTGAATCTTTTCAATCCATTCTTGGGCAGAAGCGGAGTCGTTGGCACAGAAATTGTAAGTCCGGCGCTGAGTGCGTACTTCAAAAAGCGTCTTTTCGTCAAATTTCTTAGGCGCTCCTTGTGGTACGGAGCCGGATGGCGCCACAGACACCACATCGGCTATGCAAAAGGAAAAACTTTATTAAAATAAATCCACATAAAATTTGTGTGTGCCTTTAGCCTACCCAAGTCAACAAAGCCTTTACAGCATGGATCCTCCATAGAATCATAATATCGTAACTGGTGTTTCACCGAATCCAGCACAAACCATCTTTGCTTCCAGGCTTTAAGCAAGGCACCTCGTTTGTACAGGTAGCCCTCATGCGTGCGATTTTCTGCGATATTCGGACTAAACTGATCGTAGTGCTGGTGGGAGGTGGAGGTGTGCGGAGAAACATTGGAACCAACAGAAGAAACGTCCACACTTCCAGGTCTGCCTGATTGGCTGACTGTTGGTGTTGATGGGCCAACTCGATGTTGATCTGTTCCTCCTCCCAACCCTATCGATGAAGTCTGATATTTCGAGCAATGCTTTGGTACAAGATCAATGCATTTCTCGTGGCAGTTGTAACCGCAATCATTGCAGCGCATTCCTGTCTTGACTATACCCCACAAAATGGTCGAGCAAAAGTCACAGCTGGTAGGGCTCGAGAAATTGTACTTTTCGAAGCGATGCGGGTTAGTGTAAACCTGCGCGACTCCTTCCATTCCTACACCGGCGCCTGCTCCAGCTCCACTTCCCCCTGGAAAGCGACCTTTTAAGAGGATTTCCATTGTTTGGCGTTTGTGAACGTCTCGGGCATGAGCCCTAGCCATTGCCACCGAGCTGACTTCTTGCCGAGATGCAGGGAAGTCCTGAGAAGGTGGTTCCATGCGATCCCAAAGAAGTTTCCATTTTTGCGGTAGATGCCCTAGTTCGGTTTCCAATCGGCGTATTTCGTCTAGCATATAGCTAAACACGTCTGGTAAATGATGCTGAACTCCATCATAGCCCATCTTGACTGCACGCCGACGAGAGGGCGGTATGCTCGGCCCTTCCATTGCACGGGCTTCTTCTGCTTGTGCCAAATCCATTGCATTAACCTCTAGATCGTAAGGTGAACCGTAAGACAGCTCCTCTGTCAGGAAATAATCCCACAGTACTAGATTTGAGACAGTACAGTAGGGACGGAGCACGAGGTTGTCACTTTCAGATGTATAGCAAAAGTTGTGAAAAATAGGAGATTTGGCTGACTGCTTCTCAATGTAATCGAAAATGGATTGGCCGGCACTCGTAGCAGACGATTGGGAGTTGGAACCCCCAGGTAAAATGCGGCCTCCGTTAGGAAACAGACTTGATTCATCGTCAGTTAAAGTGTCGAAGCTGCGATGATGACGTGAGAGAGATCCGCGTTTGTCTTCAATAGCCATAATTCCAGCATCCGCACGGTCATACTCGGAGTCAAGTAAAAAGGAACGGAATCGGCACGATACGTGATGGTAAGCCAAGAATTTGAGGTAGAACTGATTGAATTCAAACGACTGCGGGAACTGCCTATGAATTTGATGAATCTACAAAAAAGGAAATCAGTAAAACAAAAAATTAATTAAACGGTATCTAAAAACCGTACCATGTCTAGGAACTGCAGAAAGATTGGAGTGAACGAGCTTGAGCCCGAACCCGGAGAATTTGAATTAAGATGGCTTCGATGGGAAAAACGATGGCCAAAGGCCAGCCATTCTTTTTCTATCAGAACTCGAAACCCGTCGATTGTGCGATAATATGGATCCAAACAGATCTGAGTGATCGACGTCAATTGCGCAGTAACATCCCAGCCCTCCTCCAAGCAAAGCATCACCGATGATCCATTCAAATCCATCAAATCAACCATCGCCCCAGCGATTTGTAACAAGGTCTGCAATTGCTGTAGCCATTCCGAATTCTCAACTGCTCGATAGAAACTTTGGTCCGGTTCGGAGCTTACTGAGCTGGGTACGCAGGCACGGACTAGTTTTTTAAAAGCTGCAAGAGTTCCAAAAAGTATAAGTAAAATAAAGGTAAATGCACTGTTCCGAGGCTCTAAAGGAGACTAACCGTTACGGACGTTGCGAGGTTCGGGGAAATCAACCGGAATGAAATCCGTTTTCGGAAGTGTATCTGTGCGAATGGCTTTAATAGTGGTTTTCTCGCCAAAAATGTAAAGAGCAGCTCGTCTTATGGAATGGGTCGACTCCGTCGTCGAGGCTGAATCACTCTCTGCTCCTGCGATGCCCAATCCACTGCTGCTGCGGAAATGCGGGGAATGGGGTATTGCAAGTGTAGCAGTCCCGCTGCCAGAACGTCGATCCTTTGCGGCACCCCAAAGACCTACGCTTTTCCGACCGGTATTATGTCGCAGTGTACTCATTGCCTTAGAAATTGTTCCACCATGACCAAAGTAGTTGCTCTTTCTGCCCACATCGGGAGTTTCGAGTCCACCTGTTGGCGACACACCACTAGCAGATCCGATTGCGGAATTTCCAACAGTCAAAACGAGGGATGTGATACTCAGCGTACTGTCTGACATTGCCCATGAGGATCCCTCACGCAGGACAGCTACAGGAGTGGCCGTGATGATGGCATTTAAATAACGTTCCTGCTCCAAGCTGGATGAAACAGGATCATTTGGACCCGGTGGTGCAGTCGCCACGGAGTTCGCATTGGCATTACTTCTCAGCATATTCATTACTCCCTTTACGTGAAAGCTAGCGCCTCGCAGGAGAAGTCTACGAATAAGCGACACAAAATTAAGCAAAAGAAAGAAATTAATAGAAGAAAAATTTAATTTGTACCCTTTCGTTCGGGGATGGCGCCATGTTATGACAGGTAAGCGACCATGACGATAGCAACGAGCTACCCTTGCAAGACTATCATCTGAAAGATGGGCAGGCACCACCACTAAAGCCGGATAGGTACGGCAAAGGCTATAATTGCTATTGGCTGTCGATATTCGAAACGAATCGCTTTTGGGTTTGCCAGGTGTTAAAGTGCCACTCGTGTTGGGTGAAGGTGCAAGATTGAGTCTCTGGAAATCCTTGCAATAACTTCGTTCAATCACACGCTCCAGTGTTTTGGGATCGGGCTGTTGAGCCAAATTGATACCTCCCACAGAGCCATTTGGGTTGAGGCTTCTAGCAGAAGATTCATCCATTACCAATTCATCTTCTTCTCGCAACAGTGAACCGCTGCCGCTTGTGCTACCTCCACCAACTGGGATAATTCCAGGTGGCTGAAGAATATATTTTTTCCTCTTGTTTGCGCTTTTTGGTTTGAGCCCCACTTGGCGAGCGGTTTTTAAAAGAGTCTTTTTGGCCATTCCTTTAAGTGTTGCGCTTTTTTCTTTGCCCTTGTGAATTGGCGTAGCATCTACAATTGTCTGGCCTACAAAGGCAAAATAATGGAAGACGGAAGGCTGAGGTGGATGGCGGACACGATGGATGTACTTGCGGAGTTGTTCGACGCTGTCTAAATTCACCTCTTCATCGAATGCTACCTTTAGCATTTGAAAAGTGTTGGAACGCAGTTGAAGTCCCTCTTGAAGCCATTGATCTAGATGACCTAAATATTGAACCGAAATTCTTTTCTCTTTCGTCAGAGACGTTACTGGAAAAGCACGAACGACTGTTTGTTCGCAAACAAGTGGGTCACAAGGAGTGCCCTTGAATATGATTCTATAATTCGTCAGGAAGAGGGCACCTTCGGCTGGTAGTAGACCTAATCCGGCCGAGTTGGGGCTTTCTTCGCGTCCATCTGGCAGTAAATAAACTCGCAATCCTTCCACGAGAAGTCGTTCGCCATTTAATAAACTCGGCGTAAGAATTTTTGGTTTCTGAATAGGAGGCAGTCGCTGGGCTTCTCGACTGACTGTTTCTAGAGTTTCAAGATGCATGGCGACAACCCCAGGGATCATTTGATACAGCGATCGAACATGTTCGGGAGTTACATTTCCTTCGTTGCAAACTTTGTCGACGAAACGCGATACGAAGCGAACAACTGCAGTTCCCGTTTCTCCAGCTATAGCCTCTTCAAAACCTGATTCGTCATCGCCACCAGATCGCTCGCTGTCAGCTACGCTCGTGTTTGTAACACTGGCGCTGACACTGTCATGTTCTCCGTGCCCTGCAACTGCTCTTTCCCTTCGGCGTCTCTCACCCGCTTCCAATGGAACCAGAAGGTAAACCATGCGATTGGCATAGTGAATAGCCTGAGAGTAGATAGTCGACTCTTCATTCGCTTCCAACTCTAGACGCTGATCAGCGCTCATCGACGGCCACCTCCTCATCTGTTGGGCTGCGATCTCTAGCACTGACATTTCCACCTTACTCATTTGAATTGCCTCTGCACTGTTAAAAGTCGCATTAGGCTCTGAGCGAGGAAGATAGAGAGCACGAATATCTCGCTGGACATCTTGATAGAATGAAGCTTCCCAAAATTGTTGACTATTGAAAAACAAAAAAGTAAAGATTCTTAGCACTGTGCAGATATATACAATGTAATTGGAGCAAGGATTTACCTTTGCCATACGGGATGATCTTGGATGCAGGTGTAGGCAAACTGAACGACACCTGTGCAGAGTTTACGGCAAAATGATGTGGCCAGAGGAAGAATGGCAGCTGCCACGCCATATTCATCCATTATCGATGTATCCTGCAGCGCACAATTTAGTAAACGGACAACAAGATCAAACTGAGCCGGATCAAGTATGGCCCGACTACCGGCTACGTGATGGCCAAGTTCAGTGCACAACGCCAGTCGTGCATCGTTTGTCTTGAGAGCACGTAAAACTGCCGAAAATGTTTTACGGGCGTCCGAGATCTTGTTTTCAAAAATGCAATTGATGCAATTCCGCAAGACCTCCAAACGTCGGGCAGAATTATTGAACAGGTGACGTGAGTCTTGTAAACCACTAAGCGGTGGTCCCATTGGTACAAGCCGTGGAGCTGAGGCGGAAGATTTTACGGCCGCTTGGACTAGATCAGCATTGCCTTTGGCTAGACCTTGATCTATGCGCTGCTGGATGAGCTCTGGCGATAGCCGAGGAAAAATTGGCTGATGGATTCGGGTGAAGGCACCTTCAGTGGGTCTTGGGATGCGTTGCGTAAAGGGCTGCGGTGAAGGTTCTTCGTTACTAGCAAGTTGCGCTGCTAGTTGACGAATATGCGTCAGAACAAGCTTTTGATCGTGGCTTTCGGCTCGAAGTTGTTCGGCTAGCGAGCTATAAACATCATCCCATACATCACACACTCGCCAAGATGGACCTCGTTCAGCCACAAAAGTGTTGAAAAACATTCCTAGAACACGGTTAGTAAATTCGCAGTCGACTAAACCACGATGGCCAAGAAAAGCCGCCTTATGGAAAGTAATGACTGGTTTCGGATGTATGCGCAATATAGTAAGACAATGGCGATATCCTGATTTGGACAAAAAGAAAAGAGAAAATCGGTCAAAATTACACATTAACAATTTAATTGGATAGGGTTTACCTTGGAGGAGATGGGCCAAGGACCGAATGAAAATGGCGCGAATTTCCTTATCCTGAGTGTATGGTTCAGTCTTTGGAATAGATGAAAGAGGAAAAGCCGAATCGGCGCTGCGTAGCTCTGGTTGGAGGACCATGCTTAGGGCTTCGTAAACGTTTGTGAGAAGAGGTTCAGGGAAAAGGGGAACACTTATGCTTCCTGGTATGCTGACAGATCCGCCGTCAAGATCTGCCACGACGACGTCCATCAGTTCGGGTACTTGGTTTCGCAACGAAGAATGGACACCCATTATAAAAAGCGTCGGGGAAGAGAGGACTTCGACAATTGTAGCCGGTAAAATAGGAATGTAGACATAAGCATAACGGAAAGGGTACATGATGGATGTCAATGCGTGGCATGCCTCACTCAGTCGTGCATGGCTGCTCGAGTGAAACAACACCTTTTGATCAGTCAGCGCTGCCGAGAAAACACACAGTGTGTTCTTGATCCCTAACTGCTGGAACAACCGCGTAACGGTGGAACCAGTGACGGGCAGTGTTGGACTCGCAGGTGGTTGCAAGTATTGCTTGTCCTTGGCGCCAATGCTGAAATGAATCTGAGGTCCACCCGGCGATGGGACAAAAACACAGCCTAATAAGTTGCCAATTAACGTTTCCAACGGTAGCCCCATGTTCTCAATGTGCACTGTATAAATAATTCCTAAGCTGGAAAGAGAAAAAAGTGTAATACAGATTAACACAATAAAAAACTGAGGCTACTGAATATAGCATTTGAACATGATTCATTACCAGTTACGGAAAGTGTCTGGATAATTGTGCCTTGAGACAAGGACAAGGCATGTAGGTGCATACATAATGCTGTGGTGGGTACTTGATGAAGAGAGGGAACGATTCAACCCAAGCAACTGAAAATTTCGATAATCAGTTGCAGTATCTTCTTCTTCATCAATCTTAGATGGTGTGATTGAGACAGCCTCATTGAAACTCAAACAGGCACAATAGTGCCTATTGCCATCAATACCAGTCAGGACAGAGATGAAGAACCTAGGCTCTAGCTGCTCTGATGACAGCATCCATCCCAGTGGCTGGCAGAACAGCTCAATACCTGGAATAAATGGTGTATCATCCCAGTCCTTTTCCGGAAATCGCTGGATGATTTTTCCTTGGCTGAAGCCGCCACCTGATTGGAATGAACATTTAAATGATGAGTTACTTTATTTTTTATAAGACCTTTGAAGAACAATTAAACCTTGATGCAAAAATCAGCTTACCCAACTAAGCAAGCTAGTGTCAACATAACAAATATTGTTTTTGTGCAAAGAAGTCTAGTAAGGTAAAATGAAACTCTTCGCCAACAGCATGATTTAACTTACGGTCTTTTTCATGGTCGTATCCAGTTACGATGAAATAGTCTACTAAACGTGACATTTTGATTTTCTACATAACATCAGGCGCGAATTATCACTGGAGAGAACGTCACAATTTGACATTTCTACACGATTGGAGATTGCCAGCCGCCATTTTTCGAAGGCCGTAATAGGGTCGAAGGGTGCGTTCACAACAACAGAACAGCCAACGAGCCAAGACCCGATGCGAGCGGCCAAGAGCTGGCTGAATCCTGAATCTCAATTCCTCAATTGCTCAAGGCTCAAGGCGCTCAAGGGCATTCTTCGGATGCGCACAGAACACCGAATAATGTGATTTTATCAGACTATCAGCAGAGTCATAGAAAGTTTTGAAAACTCTACTAGCAGGGATACTGCCCAAAATAAAATTATTGATAACTCAAGAATCTTTATCGTTGCCGATCATATCTCTCAGTGTAGGCCTGGTCTACACGGACATTGTTCTCATGTGCGATGTGCCATTCTCGTACCAAAGGTCTAAGAACCCCATTTTTTAGGATGCAGTTATACTGTTTAGCATTAATTTATCTTTCCAGATAAACCGAAAACAACCATAATGAGAGCTGTGTATGAAAGCTGAATCCTACTGCAAAATAATTCCACAAGTTAGTGAGTGCAAGGAATTACGAAATATTGGCATCGCAAGTCTTGGCAAAGCTCATTTTAATTCATTACTTACTTCTTCCTAAATAGAAGTTCAAATTCTTTGCGTAAGAATTTAAAAAATTCAGTTTGTTTTCGTTCCTGCATCCTAACATTTTATATTAGCGAACAAATTAGCAAAGGAAGAATGATGCACCGTTCGTTGATTCCTAGTTTTTTTAATGCCTTCCGATTTACCGCCATGATATTTTTTATGCCCAACAGGTGAAAGGTGCGTTCACAAGTACAACTCCATTACTACAATCAATCAACCATAAATATAAATTAATGATAAATCAATGAGTCATCCTTAACCTTAACTTCAAAAGTAAATAAAACCAACATGGCCCCAGGCGAACAGGCAACAAGGCAAACGAGAAACAACAGTGACATTTGATTTATTCTTCACCCAAAATATTGCAGCATTAAATCCATTCTCCCGATTCATTTAGTAGTAGATGGCAATATTTTCCGTTTTTGCTTCTTTCCAGTGGTCGGTAAGTAGGTTATTCAGTTATTTTACCATTGTGATCCGAGTTTACGTTTTGAAAAGAAGTGGCTCAAATGCGACGTACTGGCTACGTGTTGCTGTCGTATGCGTATTTCTGCTTTCCAAAGGCGTTTTGTATTGAACTTGTGTTTGTTTGTTTTTTATCATTAAACATATTATTGTACTTATTTTATATTTATTTATTACCACAGAGCATCTGGTGAATATGGTTGATGATGCTATTTCAACTGCAAATGTTTCAAATGGACATGTAAGTGTTGTATGATCTTTATATTGTTCTGCTGATTGCTTATGATGCATTAAACTTCATATTTAAAACAGATGCATGTCATACAGTCAGCTGCATCTTCTGAATCAGAGCCTATTCAAGAAGACAGTACAGTGATCAGAATTGGTGCAGATGCACGTCATCCATCTAACAGGTTACATGAACAAAGATTATTTGGATTACATATTTCCCCATCAGTCATTACTACAACTAGAGCGGAAATACAACAACCTTTACCAAGCTATGAAGAAGCTAGTGATCCTAATGGTAAAACATTTGAATTTTTTGAAGGAAAAGAAGCTTACTGTTGTTTTAACATTGGTCTGTCATTTACCTTTTGTAAGCTCCTCCACCGTCTTACGATTCGCTTTTTGGGCGAGTTAATGAAGTACGAAAGACTTCACGAGGGTTCGTTGATTTCGTCAAAAACCTTTTTTTCTTCCTACTCGGAAAAAGTATTATTATTCACTGATAATATATGATGTATGTGATACAAATAATTGGAAATTCTAATTTTAGTTGGCCTTATGGTAATCATTGGAATCACTATTCTAGTTCCTATTTGTATGCTCGTTGTCGGTTCGGTTTATTTTTATGATTGTCCAGCTGAAAATTATATTCCAATCTACTTGATAGTAGGAGGTAATAATTTTTCATCTATCTCGTAAGGGAAATGATCGTGATTGCTGTTCCATTTCCATAGGTGCTTGCGGATTATTGAAGCAGTTTCTGTCTCTCAGAGTTCGCTCTCAGCAATCTCAAGAAGCCGACCTCGAAGTTCCTGATAGCTCTTTGACAGCATCCGTTCAGTCATTAATAAATAGCTTTTTGATTTGCTGGTTCATTACGGGTAAGGATTCACGTTTTCACATATCACTACATTTAACTGTTCATATAATCAATTGTACTTTTGGTTAGGTTGCTACTGGGTGTATCACGTGTATGAACCAAACTATAGTGATCGATCAGATCCCAACTATTGTAGTCGTGTTTTGTTTTCATTTGCTTTCTGGCTCTTGACTTCGACGTACATTTTTGCTGGCGTCGCGGTAATACTACTCTGTTGCATCAGCTGCACAGCCTTGTTTTTGACAAGAAATAGATAGTTGGTGGTTTACTCTAAGGATGACGCACATAAAGACAAAGTGTAAAAAGGAAAACGTGCCAAAAAAAAAACGAACCTGCGTAACGTACTATAATGTAACAGCATTCTGCATATCAACATTCCGTGAAAAGTACATCGATTACACTTGCTGTTTTGACGCTCGTGATCATCAATACATTTTCCCATTAGGGATTAGTTTTTTATACTCACTGACATTTATTAACTTTTGATAAATCCATCGGTTAACTGAGAATAATATAGTATTAAAGTACATGAGACAAAGATTAAATGAAAACACGAAAAAGTAAAAAATAGATCGAAGGATGAGAAACGAGTGGGTTTCTGGTTGTCTGTGCTGACTAACAACATACGTACGGCTAAATATTTTTTTCAGATTATTTTTCAAGAACGGAACAAGAGAAAAAAAGAAAGTAGAGGTATTTAAGCTCCTTATTGGCACAAGCACCGGTTGCGGTTGTTGGGAAAGAAAAACAAAACAGTGTTGGTTTGATAACGACAACCAGTGCTGATAAAGTTCGTCAAGAAATTATCTCTTTGGTTGGTCAATCGTACAAATACGAATCTTCACAGACGAATCTATACCACACACGCACACGCATTTGCACTCAAATCATGTGAAAATAAAACAAAAAAAGTACGGGTGAAGCTTTTCTGAAAAATTCAGATGAAATAGAAGGGTGAGAGTTCAGTGTGATTGAATTAAGGACTAGAGTAACGTTATTCTTCTCGGCGACAACACATCAGCGAGAACTTAGTCAATGTCGTTTGTCAATATTTCCATTGGCGAAACAACGTGACCATCTTCTAGCGTTACCCACCGTTCACGATTACTGTTTACCGTGTCGACGAGTATACTCAGCTCCGGAAAGAGTTGAGCAAGCAGTCTATCAAACGGACAACGAAGAAAAAAAAATTAATGCAACAGAGAATCGTATATATTTTAAGAGTAAAAAAATTTTGAATAAAATTTATTTACGAGTAGACAGGAAGTGCGACATCATCGATAAACTGTATTTGCAAAGTGGGAATGCAAGCTTTGTCCCGATCCATCATTTCAACTGGTCGATTTCCCATGGCCTTTTCTAAATCTCCTTGCGAAAAAAATTCGCGATAAACCAGCAGCTGAAAGGAAAAAGGAAAAAGAAAAAAGACTGGCTGTAAAATTTTGATTCTTTCAACAGGAATCTGTAAAAACTTGAAACTTACGGCAGCGTTCCTTGAACTTTTCCAATCTATCAGTTAGAAAACGAAGAAATAATTCAGCGTCAACTGAAATAAAAATACTCGTGCGACTAAATCAAATACTAAGATTTACCTTTTGTTTGATCTGAAAGATCTGCTGCGGTCATCATCAAGAACAACAGTAATTGATGGTGCTCGGCCCGACTTTTGTCGAATCCCGAAGTTGCGAGATCCTTCAATTTCCTGAATATGCGTAGGTGATGCGCTAGATCAGTAGCTACAAAATCGGATTAAATTTAAAGAGTTTTTAAAGGATATAAAAACATGTATAGAAGGAAGGGGAAAAAATCATACCAAGTATTATATCTTGCATCAAATCTAAACATCGAGTGTAGTCTTTGGACGACAAGTTTTCGAAGATGTTGCAACCTTCCGTATTCAAAATACACATGGACTGGGCAAAATGGTGTCGCTGTGCGCGAGATTCAAACTTTGTTAGATAGCTTGGAAAATGAAAGCAAGTAAACATCAATAAATTCGTACCTCCATAACAGATCCTTCAGAACTGTAGAGCGCAGCTAGAACTGAGTTGGAGGCCAGCTGGAAAGAGTTGGTAGTGCCTCGGTGGTCAACGTCGTGACATAAACTTGACACCAAAAGGGCCAAAGCTTCCAAATCCCTGAGGATGAATCCATGTGATTAACGACGAAAATTAGTAACATGTATTATTTTAGGAAATCCAGAATTTATTACGTAAAATAGTCCTGCTGAACCAGCCGGAGTCGCTTAATGAGGAGGTAACTGAAGTGGAAAACCGAAAAGGCATGCATCCAGTTGTGATAGGGTGGATCACGGTAGCCTTTTCGCACCATCAAAACAAACCTACGGTATTTAAACATTTATAAAAAATGCGAAATAAAATATTAAAAAAAAAGGGTAAATAATAATTGAATCAACGCAGGGCGGAAGATGGCGGCAACGTCAATAGACAACCTGCTGAGTGTTTCCTGATTTATCGACCAGCGTTCCTTGAGACCCAGATCCTGAAACACCGCTACAACGGCTGCCGAAGTTTTAAGCTCTTCCATTGACCGTGGCACGAATCGAAACTCACAAAAGTTGATGTCAATTTTTTGCATGTTCATCGATTCTTCTTGAAGCAGTTTGAGCGTTTCTTCGTTCGAGACCTGTCGGAGAAGCACAACAAGAATGTGATACGCATAAGGTTTCCCCAAATCGCCTCAAGTCACCAGACAATACCTTCATGTGATACATCATAAGCTCGTTGCTCAGGTGGCTCCGATGCTGTGCGTCGCGCACTTTTTTGTACATGAGACCATGCACGAGGGAAATGCCGCAATAGATGGAGAAAGACATGGCCAATTCCTCATCTGCCCGCGTAAAGCAAGGAGCACTGGTTTTGTTGCACAATTCGGCTACGCCTAGGACATCGTCGCCATCTTTTATCGGGAAACACAAAATATTTCTTCCGACCAAGAATGGGAGAGAAGATTCATATCAATAAGAGAAATGCTCAAGTACGACAAATAAAAAAAAAAAAGGCGTAGATGACGTAGTGCTATAAAAACTCACCTCGTTTTGAATCCCGTGGTCTTATCTACGTCCTGATAGAACAGTGGGTGAGCGTAGGCATCCGAGATGTTAAGCAATTGACCCGTGATTGCCACGTGACCTGCAATGCCCTGATCAGCGGGAATACCCAGCTGGCGCCCATCGGTCGTGCCCCATTGTCCTGACCCGGACGACGTACCATCAAAAACCTTGGCCACTAGACATTTGTGTTGCTTGTCCAGCAAGAATAGCGAGCAGCGTTCGGCTTTGGTCAAGTGACGCGCCTGGCTCATAATCTCCTTTAGCAGTAGCTCCACATCGTCTATTGATTATCGACACGAAAGAGACAAACAGATATCGTATGTGAAAGAGCCGTCTTTGTTATCCTTTCCTCGTTTGCCATTCCCATGTGACACCTCAGTCATACTAAGCGAGTGTGTGGTGGCGTGTATGCAATGCAGCCACAGAAAGTCGTAACGAGACACGTACCCAAGTGAGAGAAAAGATTTTTAGCCACCGCCAGCAGTGATTGGCATTGTTCACGGAGCCGTCTTTCTTCTTCTAGTTCGACGGCACCAACCAGCGTTCCCAACACTTGCCTGAATGAAGCACGCGAGAAATAAATCATTACGAGACCTAATATCTTCGCCTTTCAAAACGATGGTGTCATTAGGATGGCAAAAGGGAGACGTATAACAGGCGCCAGAATTGGAATTTTGGTGCAATAGGACACATGTCGTTACGCATGAATAATAAATAAAAAAGCTTACTGAAAGCATTGATGAACAGCCTGCAGATCTAGGGAACCAAATGCATCATGTCCTTCCTGTTTGTTTACGAGAGCCACCACCAAGAAGAATTGATGATTGTCAGGTCTCTTAATCGGCACAAGCATGCAGTCTGAGAGAGCCTGGTCTAGTAAACCTTCAAGGGACCTTTGCGAGTTTGGATCCAGCCCACCCTTATCTATCCAAACTGTGTCATCATCTTCTCTCATGAGCCTACTGTATTCCTGGCTCTGCTTGGATTAATAAATTCAATGGATGAAGTCAAGAGTTAACAGTGTTTTCAATCAAAGACCAACTCACCCATATCTGGACAGGTCCTGGCAACCTCGTCTTCCCTACAACACTGACAGTAAGACCATGGTTCAAATGTTCTTCTTGAGTAGAAGTTGCAAAGGCATGGAACACACTCTGCGCCTTGGTAACTGCTCCCAACTATCCAGAAACAAAGAACACAACCATGAAAGTCTAAATGAAAGATATCTTGTAAAAACATGATGAAACTGATGGTGTACATGCTCATTGAGGATGATCTGGATGTTGCTGACACTCTGGAATTGGACCCGGGCGGCGAGTGTGAACGCATCCGGTGAAGTGCGATCCCCAGTGTCGAAATCCTTGCAGTGATCCATCGCAGGATTGATGAGTCGACGGAAGCTGCCAAGTCCCGAGTGGCATCAAAACACAAGCAAAAGGCTAAAGTATCACAAGCATTTTCACCATCAGCCTCGTTTTCTCACGTCCGGTATATCTGCAGCGAAGAATTAAACGAACACTATTTTAATAACGCCAAACTTGCCCGCCAAGATCAAAATTGATTACTGCTTCCGCTGGTGTTTATATCTTCCTCTCTCTTCGACGACTGACGACCAACAGCGCCTCTGTCAGGTATGGATGATACAAGCCCTACCGTTCGTGTTCAAAGGCCCGAGCATTTTTTTTTCTTAACAAGTCACTATTCCCCTCACGCAGCCATGTCTCCCGCCCCTCCAGCAGTGACTTCAAGCGGCGGAATTTGGCGTCTCCGTTTCACTTTGTAAAAGTCACCATGTCTTTGGGAACGGCTTACTGTGCGCAAGGCAGCAGAGCAGTAAGTGATAGGAAAAAGAATCCTTGATTTGGGCCTTTGTCGTTTATATTTGGCGTTGTCATGGCCAGCTTTGGAATAAGCATGCAAGCATTGGTACGGATAGCTACGGATGAGGATCAATTTTCGAAACTCAATTATGCTTGATGGTGGGAGTATCGCGTGCAAGGTTCGCGTCAGTTATTATTACCTAAACAGAACTCAATTTGCTCAACGTCAGAAACACTTTGCAATTCTGATGAGACCAACAACTAATCGATCAACGAGGCTTTCATTATTCTTTAGTCAAGTTCGTATATTTAACAGAGCTAAAGGAGATTTTATCAATGAAAAATAATGCCTGAAAAGAAAAGATTACGTGCCCGGAAAAACTCCAAAGCCGACTGCAGGTTGCGCCTCTGGGGAGCGTGACAACTTCAACAGCCGAGCAAAAATTCAAAAGAAAATAACATTTAGTAATACATTGCAAATACATTTCTAAGCCTCGAGAGGTCTATCGATTATTTATTTACTCTTTTTTTTCGCTTTTTTTCCGCTGTTACACTCTACGGCTGTAAGACTGTACCACGTTACTTTGTCGATAAGTCCTGTGCAGTATAGTCTGCTACTCACGCCCAAGCCAAATCGATTCAATTTGGGGAGCGGGATAAAGCCGCCCGAAATTTTGGCGAACGTTATAGTTATTATAGTTTGTGTGTACATAGCAAATTGAATAGGCAGGGAAATCGATACACAGAATACCCATATCTACGGCAATGATAATACATCATGATAATACTCCATGGGCATATTTGATTTCGATTCTCTTTTATCCAAATGGGAATGTTTGTCATCATTCTTGGCCAACTAGACCGAACGCGGTTGCCTAGACGAAAATCAAATGCTGCTGCCACATACATCATATGGTAACTCCCGCCGCTTACAATCTACTACCAACCCCCTATTCGAAACTTTGTTTTTTTTTTTTTTCATCCCCTCTCCAAAGGCCATAAACACAAAAGTAAAAGACTCGGTAAATCCGTACGAACATGAACGTATAAGTTTTCTATTCTTTTGGGCTTTTTACCAACTCCCACTCTTTGCCCTTTTTCTCCATTTGATGTCGACGCTGATTCGACATCGATCAGGCGCAAGTCTAAGCTTTCAAGAACTGATCAACAATGTTTCCTTTCTCTGCCATTTTCTTCCCACCTTAGGCGGCCTATACACCTCCGCTTCCGGCCACGCAATCTAACACAGGATGGAAGTGGTGCCCGACATCTTTCCCGTTGGTTAGCGCTAGTGAGGAGCAAGCGATCGTTGAAACTAAGCGTGCGCCCTGCAATGCATGGTTCGACATTACGACATCGCCCAATACTATGTAGGTCTAACTAGATAATTCAGGGATCATAAATCATTCCTTTTTTCTTTGAAGGGAGTGGGCATCTTTGCTCATGCAATTACACACACACAAAAAAAGGGAAATAGTCCGCGCCATATTTCCATTATGATTCATTTATGGTGTCGTCGTTTTGATTCGATTTCGATCAAAATGATGGCCATCCCTTTGGTGTGTGCCCTTAGCGCAGCGACCGCCTTCTCTATTAGGAATGGAAGCTAACTTTTTTTTCCATCATAGGCTTTACCTTCTTTGAAAAAGCCCCGATAACGATCTCCATTTTTCACCAAAATTGCGTACTTTCTCTTTATCCCTTTCCGTTCAGTGACAAAGTATAGAGGGGCCATTAGTTATAGTTACTTATAGTTACTCGTGAGTGCTTTTTACCTTCGCCAATTTCCCCTTTTCTTTCTTTTTTTTTTCTTCAAGATAATAAATAAATTATAAGAAGAAATGAGGAAAAGTTGGCTCCGGTGTTCTGCTGTTATTCGCTCGGAAGACGGAAGACGATATTGCCGAGGAGGGAAGAAAAAAAAAAAAAAAGAAGACTACCTTATCGGAGTAATCTTTCGCATTTTTTTGCGACGCGGGCGTCAAGCATTATTGCATGTGATGGTCGATCTTGGCAGTGAAGCGATTGCTGGGCAATATCGATTTGCTGGCATCAGCGGTTGGTCTACAGTACATGTCCAGCCTGTCGCTGTGGACAGTCAGCAGCCGGCAAATTGCTTCTGACTGGTTGACTGACGGAAAAATGTGCATAAATAGAGGCAACAGGAAATTCAGTGAACGAGTACTATATCTGACAGCGTCTTTTTCAAAATTCTAGAATCATAAAAAAATAAATGCAAAAGGTATCGTTTCTTCAGCGACAGTTCCCGAAGTGCGATCACCATTCGTTCCTTCCAACTTGGCGGACCTAACCCACAGTTTTTTCGTTGATCGATAAAAGACCGTCAAAGAAGAAACGGTGAAAGACGATTTGATGAGGAAAAGGAAAATGTCTGGAAACTTTTCCAGACATATAAGCGTTGCCTAAACTTGTTTGTTTCGGTTGATGGATGCACTATATTGGATCTTCAATAATAAGACAAGGTGTGAAAAGGTAATAAGGTCTGTCATTTTTAGCGGGGATTGTGATCCATTTTTATCATTTTCTTTTTTTCCCCCCATATCTAAGATGACATAAGTGCAATACTCAAGGGTGGCTGGAGAGGAGAAGAAAAAGAGTTTTCTCTGTTGCACTATGCTATCAAGACTTTGGTGTGGCATAAATCTCAAATTAGATTACCAAAAACTTCATTTTAAAAAATGTACGCAAAAGGTGTCCACTACTTTATCTTTCTCTTGGTTCTTTCCCAGAGACTGGTCGCCCGCAGTTCACGGAATATCGCTATGCAGGTCAACCAGTTTAATGTTCCAAGCACAAGTCAACCAAACTGAACGAATTTCTTGGTAACGAGATGACTGAAAGTTGCTTATACACTCTTTACGTACACCATAAGCTCACAACTGACTCCTGCTAGGCATTGTGATAGCTAAAGCAATATACGTCTTTGACAAGAGGCAAGAAAGGAATGGCTTCACTTTGACAACGAATTTTTTTTTTTTTCGCCCATCTTTCCACGTCCCCTCCACTTGTACCGTGACGAAGACAACTGCTGCTGTTCAACCCTGTATCGATCCGCTTTACCCACACAGCGCGTCTAAGCCAATTAATTTTCCTAGTGTTTTAGGGGACGAATCAGCCGAAAGAGAAAGCGTGAGCTCAAGAGCCAGCACTGCGAGTGTGTAATGATCCTGTGTTTGTTATTACGTCCATACAGTTTCAGTTGGTGCACTGCCCGTTTGATTGCGAACATTCTCTTTGCCCGGTACGAGTTCATTTTTCGTTTGGTTCCAGCCCTCTTAATCCTTTTTCTTCCCCCTCGTACTAATTCAGCGAAAAATGCATCAGCCTTAGAGCTCTTAGAGTTCTGCTATTCATCGTGTAATCGAATTCGCAGTCCTCACAAAGAGTCAATGATCTAACTTTCCTTTCTACACAGCACTCTATTCTGAACATGCTTTAATATGCAGGGACGTATAATACCGGCACACTTCTAGGTGCGGTGTCTGGAAAGAAAGAAAAAAGATGTTCGCCACTGTAGCAAACGCCCATAAGACGTACATCCTAAACGATTCACTGCATAAGACATTCAACAGTTCCTGATTAGGTATAATAAAGGTACATGGCATATTTACAGTTTTACATTTGTTTGATTTGGCTCACACAGTGCAATCGAGAGGTAATGCAATAAAACTAGAAAGCCTGGCAAAAAAATTCCTAATTGAACTTTAATCTCTCGCGCAAGTTTAATAATCGCCTTGATTCAACTTGGACACAATAAAGCAAGATAAGGCAGATATAAATTTTTTATTAAAAAAAAAATAAATAAATAAATA
Organism: Daphnia magna; assembly: GCF_020631705.1. Classification (NCBI taxonomy): domain Eukaryota; kingdom Metazoa; phylum Arthropoda; class Branchiopoda; order Diplostraca; family Daphniidae; genus Daphnia; species Daphnia magna. The sequence goes on from NC_059187.1 coordinate 7,721,156, forward strand.
AAATAAAATAAAAAGTGAAATCATTAGTTTGGACAAAACTTTGCACTAAAGAATATTTCAGGAAAACTGTGAGAGAGGTTTAAGAACCGATCCTGCAAGCGTACTAAACAAACTTCTATTTCGGAGAGGAGGGCGTTGAATACCGATGCAGCATATCTAGCAATATTTGGAAATTTCTTGCCGCATACGAAAGAGCGATATGGTATCGTCCAAAGGGCAAACTTCCCAGAGCCACCAAAATCGCGAAAAATCGTGCAAATGTTTAAATCGAAATTCAAATACATTTGTTTTTCTTCTAAAAGACATCATTCGTACAGTATGAGATAATACATATTACATCTCATGAAAGATGAACTGACTGTAATCCGATTAACCATCTTTTATTTTTTTTAAGATATGTGAAAGAAAAAAATACGGTTATTATTTACTCACGGTCACCCCCCCCCCCCACTCACGCAACATGGTTACACTGACTGAGCGGTACCGAAAACAAAGATGAATGTGGGCTCGTGGGAACACATCACCTCGTATGACATCAGGCCGTCGGCGTGACGCAGAAGCAAAAAAAAGAAAAAAACGAACAGCGTAAAAAGAAAAACTCAATCAAGAGAAATAGAGACCAAGCATGTTCAATTTAAAAGAAAGCAAGTTCTAAGTAAAAATAATGGTGGTAATGGAACGAGAAATGAAAGAGCTCCGACGATCAACTCGAATTTCGTTCACGACATGAACTTTAGCGTGTGGATCAGGTAAAAAGGTTTCTTGCGTTGTGTGACTAAATTGCTAATCAGCTGAGTAGAGTGGCTTGAACAACGTTTTTACTGTCTGATTGATAAGAGTATTAAACTTTTACTGAGAGTAGAATTAAGTTGGGATCAAGCAAGGCGATGTGAAATCCCATTTTTCGTCAGCTTGAAAAACAGAAGCTTGTCAAGTGAAAAGTTTTATCGGATGACGCATCACGAATTCACCTAATCGTCACGTGTACTACTCAATGCAAAAAAGTAGACGATTCTCATTTGTTAAAGCGCAAGCTAATGAAAAATTTCATAAATTTTAGTGGAAAAAAAAATGGCTCTTCTGAAATTGCGCGCTCATGTTGGTCTCACTTGTTATTCTTACCGTCACATCGACCTTTGTAGTATTTTAATAGAATCTAAAAATCCTTCTTGTTTATTTAAAAAAACAGGTCAGACAACCATCATGAGAATTCCACCAAAAAAACTAAATTCAACGCAACTTTACTGGAATACGGGCTACTTTTCATTCTTTAGATGAAACAGATGGTCAACAAAGAGGCGTGTGTTAAAAAGACATCGTCTAGCAACCGAATACTGTTAGTAAAAAATACAAAGATGGCTCGTAATGGGTAGCATAAAAAGGTGATGGGAGTCTTCAATTACTATAGTTTCTTTTTCTTTCGCGCTTTTACAACATGCCTACCATTAACATTAATGTGGCCAAAAAAAGAATTAAATAGCCTCTTTTACTGCCTCTCTATTTTTTTTTTCTCCTTGGGTATTGAAGATGACATTATCCATTATACGACATCGTACCCAGGTGGTGTATAGCCGCCGAACGCCCGAATTAAACTTCTGAACGTGTTTTTTTTTGTCGTCTTCTTACAAAGAGTCAACGAAAAAAGTAGGCCTCGTTCTTGACGCCGGATCTTTAAAATATTCTATTTGGCTTTCGGCTGAGCAAGTTTAGACGCTTAGACGGATTTCAACATGCAATGTGTTTGTCTGCAGTGGCCTCATTTTGTTAGATCTAAGAGAATCTACTCATGTTCTGAATAAGGGAATAGCTAACGGAAAAGACCCGAGTGTAGTAAAAAGAACTCATATGTAGAAGCTTGCCTCGAGTATCGTCGCAAGCATCACACGTGATCGGAAAGCACGATTAGCAGTTTAGCACCCAAGCTGGTGAAAGTTTTTTTCAATTTTCAAAAGTTAATGCGTTTTTTCCTTCTATGACTTTTTTCTTTTTTTTTACGGAGTTCAACGTTGTGTAGCGTTTTCGCTTAGCCGGTTTGTGGTTTGAATGTAACCTGATCAGAGGCATTAGTTTGTGACCATCTACGAGCAAAGTGGAGTTTAAAATACGTCACAATCGATTTTTTGTGCAAACATTTAGCAAGTTCGATCGAGAACTGGTAGTTGGTAGACACAGCGAACGGCAAAGGCCAAACATTTGACGCCATGTAGACTACTGTTTAGAAATTACCCTTAGCAGACGACTGAAGATTGCTGTCACATGTGCTTCAAATTTTTCTAGCGGGGCCAAATTCGTAAACAATGGCCCCAAAAACTCCCAAAACTCCTCAGACTCCTTCGCGATTTGGTACGAAAGTAGAATGGAAAAACTGTATGTCATGTACTGCAACTTTTGTCCTACGGGATTCTCTCAGACATGAGGTGGTTTGCTCTGCTATTGCTAGTCATGATTTCACAGACGCCGACGTCAACCATGGATTCGTGTGCAATAAGCGTCTTTGCGGCGTTCTTGAAGACAAAGCCTGCAAAGAGTGTCTACAGCATGTGCATAAGCTGCAAAAGTCCCATGTTGTCCTGATTTCTCCCTCAGCAATGCAGTTGTGTGGGATAGTGATAGGATCTCACGTTGAAGTTGAGACTTTTGAATCTAAATCGTCCACTTTTGTTGCCTGGCCCTGCTGCCACATCCCACCATCATCAGTCTTCATTGACCCTGAAAGTATTTTATCATTAAAATCCCCACTGAATTTCAATGTCTAATGCTTCAATTTTTTCTCAAGTTTTAAGGCTGTTATCCATGGACCAGCAAAAAAATCTTTACATATTTTCTCCAGGTGAAGAAAAATACATAGCTGCAAGAGTGCATCTGAAAATTGCTTTACGAGACAGCCCTCCATTTGAAACAAGTCTACTAGAAAATGTATTTCTTCATCAGTTTGACAATCACCTGGTTAGAAAGGGAAATCGCTTGGTCCTTAAACACATGGGGAAAAAATGGCTGATTACAGTGGAGAAGGTGATTCGACTTGACAGCGAAAAATCAGATGACGACCTTTCAGCTGGAATGAGTTCACTATCTATGGATACCGTCCATTCTCGTGTCTATTCGTTGATTCTCTCGAATACTCAAATCTGTTTCGATGCACCGAATGAGGTTTCATCTGAGCCCTCGTACGTAGAGCTGACTGATTTTGGTGGAGGTCACGAAGTGGTAGAAGAGCTCAAAAAATTGTGTACCAGCGTTTTTCAAGCAACTACCACGTCAAAAAGTAATAGTTTGATCCCAGATAAATTAGGCTATTGTTAACCAAAGACTTTTAGGCATAGGTCCAAGAGGAGTGCTCTTGTACGGGCCTCCAGGAACGGGCAAATCACTCCTAGTTCGAGCTGTTGCCGGCCACTTTAAAGTCCCTATGGTTACAATTCAAGGTCCGGAATTGTTCAGCAAGTATTATGGGGAAACCGAAGCCCGATTAAGAGAAAAATTTGAAGACGCCATCAAAAAGTAATACGACATGATGTTCGACTATTCACGCGCTAAAAATGAAATACTATTATTTCCTTTAGAGATTGCTGCATCATTTATTTGGACGAAATAGATTCACTCTGCCCTAAACGAGATTCGAGCTCATCATCTCATAGCGATCAGGAACGCCGCGTGGTCGCCACCCTGTTGTCGATGATCGATTCTATTCCACCTCAAGCCCGCGTGGCGATAATTGGAGTATCGAGCAGGTGCGAACGTTCATTTTTTCTTCGCCTAAAAAAAACGCAGCACCATTTAATCAACAAAACTTTGTACGTACAAAGACCTGATGTACTAGATTCCGCCGTGAGGAGACCTGGTCGACTAGATCGCGAATTAGAAATCAGGGCCCCAACCGTTGCTGAGCGCAAAGACATTCTTAATGTTCTTCTCAGAAAAATTCCACATCGTTTAAATGCCAAAGAAATCGACCATCTAGCTTCGATTACACATGGTTTCGTTGGGGCAGATTTATCGCTCCTTTGTGCTGAAGCTTCACTAGCTGCCGCCAAGCGCATCATATCCAGCACGTCTCCTGGTAATCGTATTTGATTCCGCAGTTCTTTCAGTTCAATACCAACGTTTTTACCACTTACTTTCAAGATTCTACCATCGATGTTTTTCTATTGGCTGAAGACACCGAGCAGGCTTTACATTTAGTCAAACCGAGTGCAATGAGAGAAGTGCTTGTTGAAGTGCCTAACGTAAGATTTGACGGCTATTAAGTGATCCGGCTCTATCCGCACACAAACACTTGAAAAAATAAACATTTTTCTCTTTGTTAAGGTTCGCTGGACAGACATTGGAGGCCAGGCGGATTTGAAACTTAAACTAAAACAGGCTGTCGAGTGGCCTTTGCGCTATCCGGAAGCTTTTCAACGACTCGGAGTAGAGCCTCCGCGCGGGTTACTAATGTTCGGACCACCCGGTTGTTCTAAAACTATGATTGCCAAAGCTTTAGCCACGGAGAGTGGGTTGAACTTTATCGCTGTAAAGGTAAAGTATTTTTGTTTTACCTTCAATAAAGTTCTCGAAGATTAACGCAACTCTAGGGCCCAGAGCTCTTCAGCAAGTGGGTGGGCGAATCCGAGAGGGCTGTGCGTGAAGTGTTTAGGCGAGCACGCCAAGTTGCTCCTGCGATTGTTTTCCTCGACGAATTGGATGCCCTGGGATCGGCCAGGGGTTCAGGATCCACATCTGCTGGCGTCGGTGACCGTGTTTTAGCACAGCTGTTAACTGAAATGGATGGAATTGAAGCATTAAAAGACGTTACAGTTGTTGCCGCTACTAATAGACCGGACATGATTGACAAGGTATGGTATATAAAGCATTATTTACGTCGCAAATTACAACTACGGTCGATTTTTCTTAAGGCCTTACTTCGACCTGGCCGTTTGGATCGTATAGTCTACGTTCCTCTACCAGACGATGCCACGCGTAAAGAAATTATCCAGCTAAAATTTAACAGTATGCCCATCCACCCTGAAGTTTCAGTGGATTGGCTTGTATCCAATACATGTGGATACTCTGGAGCAGAGGTTTTTCTGAATATTTAAACCGCTATGAAAAATTTTTGAACTATATGAATTTTTTCTGATTATACAGGTTGCTGCTGTTTGCAATGAAGCCGCTTTAAGAGCATTGGAGCAAGATATCAAAGCAACACAGATCTGCAGGGGTCATTTCGAATTTTCTTTATCCGTTGTAACACCACGCATCACATCGGAAACCGTGAATTTTTACGAGAATTATGTCAAGGAAAGTGGTTTGCATGCCATATAACCTGGAATTCAATTAAAATGGAGAATAAAATAAAAACATGTAAAAATGTATGCCTTTTATTTTTTCCTTGTCATCTTTGCCTGATAAGTAGGAAAACCGGCTAATCAACTATACAACTTGGTGATGGCCAAAAAGTCGATACAAAGGAAACGAGATTCCTTATTATTACAAATATAATGGACGGAATGAAATGGTTTGGAACAAGTTAAAAACAAAAACCCGAGATCTCCAAAATTCAGACCACTTGTGCAGTTGAGACTGTGCTATGTGGTGTCGTTGGTCTGGATCCTGCAATGGATTGGGTCATATTGAGACTGCTCATTGTCCCCATTCGCAAATGAGCCAAATCCTCGAGCTTTGTCAAATCGCTTAATTCTAAATAAAGGGAATAGACGATGACCCAGCCTAAGGCCCCGAGCAAAATAAAAGCAACCCAAAACAGACACATGGAAATATGATAACCAAATATCATATCGTTAACGATTGATGCAAAAATAATGGCAATGGTACGCCATACAAAAAATATACCCGAGGCAAAAAGCCAAGGAACCATATCCTTTTCGATCTCTTTTCGAAGAGCTTTCAGCAAAATGCAGCTGGTTACAAACAGAGCTATTGCTGCTATGGCAGAAAACAGAGCAAACACAATAAGAGTGTTACGGACATTGCCGTTGCCAACATAAACAAATTGGAAACTCATAATGTAGTAACCATAGTGGGTAACCCCAGGCTTGGTCATTCCTAAGCAGTAGATGTCTAGCACCGCTGTAGCAATGGTAAACAGGCTGATCACCTAAATGATGAAATATCTGTTTTAAGAGTACACCCATGTCATAAGAGGTAAACCAAAACCTACCATTGAAAAAATTGCTGTTATCATAGCTCCTGTTTGAATATCAGTAAAAAATGCATCTTGCAATATAGGCTTTTTGTACCACGCTACCCGTAAAGATTTCATGGACCTGGACATAGTCCTGGTGGTACTGGCATAGGAGTAGATTGAGCTTGTGCCACCCAAACTTGGTGTTCTGGTTCTCCCTTGCCTGCCATGCTGAGCCTGCATTTTCAACCTCTGAGATTCTGACGTGGTAGAGTAAAAAGAAAACAAAACAAACGAACAAAAAAATCGGGTCAGTGGAAGAAAAACTGAGGTTTTAAGTACGTTGGATGTAGGTCTTTGATTACAATAACTGAAAGAAAATATTTTTCTCCAGAAGAGAAATGTTTTGTAAAGATAACATTTATATTTTCTTATATTGGGAATTACTAAAAAAACATACGAAATCTACCTATTCTGATTTTGTGTGACGAAAAGGTAAGGCGTGGCTGTAGGGGTGTGCCTAAAATGCGCGCAACGCGCCTGCGCGCCTGAACCCCCTAAACTGCGCGCAATCCCAGCGCGCTTGGACCACTAAAATGCGCGCTTTCATTTGCGCGCATTTCGCCCAAATATGAAATCGTGTACCCCCTATTTCACTGTGTAATAAAAATGATGTATAAGTAAATAAACTAAATTATAAAATTATAATGTTCTCGAAGTTTATTCTATGGGCGCTAGTATTAGAGGCACTTAGTTTTTTAGCATAGTAACAGTGAAAACTGTTGAAAACAAAAAAGTGCAGCTTCTGATAAAAAAGCTATAGGAAAAGAACCACCGTGGGATCTCATCCAGTGCGACGGATGTAAAGAATGGTTCCACCGCAAGTGTGAATTATGGCCTGAAACCCCAGAAGATATTAAATGGTTCTGCAGAATTTGTGCAAAATAAAATTTGAATGTCAGTATGTGTGCAACATTTATGAAACGTGGAATACATGTAGGCTACCATCACGTTACCCTAACGAGTTGTGTTTTTTTAAAAGAAATTTTAAATTACTTTTGCTATAATCCACGCAAATTTGGGCGAAATGCGCACAAAATTGGGAGAAATGCGCGCAAATTTGGGCGAAATGCGCGCAAATGAAAGCGCGCATTTTAGTGGTCCAAGCGCGCTGGGATTGCGCGCAGTTTAGGGGGTTCAGGCGCGCAGGTGCGTTGCGCGCATTTTAGGCACACCCTGGCTGTAGATATTAAAAAGCAGTTGTTGTGACTACTCAGTGTTGGACTGAAGTTTTCGAAAAGAAACAAATGAAGGCAGGTGCGCGCCGCCCAAAGCAGTCAAATAGGGGGAGAGGAGAAACTTGCGGACTTTAAACAATTTCTACGTTATTTGGTCAGAACCTATCAGAATCAATGTATTCAAGTCGACAATATTTTCGCCGCTGTAAATACGATCACCAAAAATAAGCCACAATGGCCACAAAAATGCCCCCATATCTGATGATACGTCAAAGACCATGGATGTTTGCACGCTTCATAAAGGATATGTTTGCGTCAGGCTGTTAACGAAAAGCTACCATCAATCATTAATATTCAAACGATCACGAAACGAATAGGTGATAGACAAAACGATAATCCTGTAAAATAAACAGACAAAAAAATAAAAAGCATCTAATCATGCCGGGATAAGAAGATGTCCATACTGAATGATTGACATGTGTGCCAGTCAAATAGTTAAAAAACTAACGTCGAACATATGACTTATTGTGATAAGACCGACTCGTCGAGCCGAGACAAACACGGAGATGATCTTCACCGTTCAGTCGACAATAACCTCCACGGACCGATAAAAGTAACTAAAGGTCCGGTAGAGGTATTGTCTTTGTAATTTAATTTAATTTAATTTAATTTAAGGTTGCAAAACTTATAGGGATGGAGGAAAATCATAAAGAAGACGGTAACGGTGAAGTGATGGCTGACATTCCATTAGAAGATTTGTCGCTAACCAAAAATGAAAATGACGCCAAACGTCGAAGTACCGAATCATCTGTCAGCTCTAAAGATGCCGAAATAGCTGTTACATCCGGGAAGCAAACATACCAGCCAATATCGTAAAAAAGATCAATTACGGAATTTAAATGCAATTGTTTTTCACTGAGCCAACGTCGTAGGAATTTCGAGACAATGGCCCATTTACTGAAGGGAAATATCGGTACTGGAATTTTCGCTATGCCTTCGGCTTTCCGCAATTCAGGACTTTGGGTTGGATCCGTTTTGCTTCCTGTTATGGCTATTATTTGCACCCACTGTAAGTCACAGCTTTAAAACAAAAACCATTTGATTACACCTGCTCACTTGCCTTCCCTATTTTAGGTATGCAAATGCTGGTAAGTATATTGGACAACCAAAACTATCCATCTTTCTTTTTTAAGTTGCACTAACGATGCAACTATCAATCACATTTTAAGGTAAAATCAGCAGCCATCATGAAAAAGAGGGAAGGCGATTTTTCTATTTCCTACGCTGACGTTGCAGAAACTGCTTGTCGCACAGGACCACCTCAATTTGCAAAATACGGTCGGGCTTTTAGGTGAGTTAAAAGATTTAGGAAAACAAATTTACATGAAGCATCAACAGATTTCATAATAAAATTCGTTGCAGTATAACAATCAACGTGTTCATCTGCATCACACAGTTTGGTTTCTGTTGCGTTTACTTGGTCTTCACGAGCACCAACTTGCAACAGGTAAAACGGATATTTTCGCGTTTCAATGTCATATATACTAATCCAATTGCAACGCTGAATTAGGTTGTTGAGTACTATACCGAACTAGGCTGGGATGTGCGGATTTACATGTGCTTTCTAACAATTCCACTCATTTTTCTCAACTGGATTCGCAACCTTAAACTGTTGGCACCCGTGTCTTTAATTGCCAATGTTTTGCAAATGTCAAGCATCGTCGTCGTCTTTTATTACATCTTCCGAGATCCACTGCCACCAGTTAACTCTGTTCCGGCTTTCGGCAGCTGGGGAGGCCTACCCTTGTTCTTTGGTACGACCGTTTTCACTTTCGAAGGGATCGCATTGGTGTTACCGTTGCAAAAGGACATGCGTCGTCCATGGGATTTTAAAGGATGGACTGGAATTCTCAATACCGGAATGGTTATTGTTACTTGCATTTACATCGCAATGGGTTTTTACGGTACGATTAGATTTTTTATTTTTTAAAATTTTATTATCAATGTGCAGCTAACGGAACATTTGCATTTCGATTAGGTTACTTGGCTTACGGAGAAGATATTTTGGGAAGTATTACGCTTAATTTGCCACAGGATGAAGTGTGAGTATTAAATTAAATTTAACGAGTCAATTGAGTTACTAACCATTCGGCTATCATTTGACAGTTTGGCTCAAGTGGTGAAAATACTTTTGGTTATAGCCATTTGCGGAAATTACGCGATGTATTATTCTTATTAGCAAAGATCCACCATGCAATGAATTAATGTTTTTAACTTAATTCCAAACAGGCAATTCTATGTTCCGATCCCAATCATTTGGCCTACATTGTCAAAATATGCAGCTCGATACACGAGCAATGACCTGGCAGCTGAACGGGCTTTTCGCACATTTATGGTGCTTGTCACTTGTAAAAAAAAAAACGCTGAATGCATTCCAAAACTTCGACTTTTAAAAATCATTTTATGTTTCAGTGCTTCTGGCCGCGGCCATTCCCAAAATTGACTTGTTCATTTCGCTTGTCGGAGCATTCGGAAGCTCTTTCTTGGTAAAAACGTTAAAAAAGTGATCTTTACAAACTGACATCTATACAAAATTTGAATTTCTCGCAGGCTCTGATTTTCCCGCCACTACTCGAGTATGTCACTCAAGCGCCTAACGTCAGCAAAATAACGATCACAAAAGAAGTTTTAATTCTCGTCTTCGGAGTAATCGGCTTCGGTACTGGCACCTACGCTGCAATTTTAGCCATCGTGCAAGAATTTAGCGGCTCGGACTAGTAACGCATAATGAATAGCTTGAAACGCTTCCAATACGTTTTGATGCACTAGCTAATTGAAAAAAACAAACAAACAATGATAATAATAAATTAAAAAATGGAAATTCCATAAAAATGTCCTTCAGTGCAATCGTCTGTCAGGCATTGATTGATAAGTGATAACGCTGTATCATTTAATCCACTGTACATAATGATAATACGACGTCAAAGCCCAAATGGTGTACCTCTGTCAGTCGATAGTAGTCTGTGACCCAAGGATAGGCAGCTTAACAGACTGAACTATTTGGTCAGACAAATTCAGGAGATTTACATCCAAATATTAGTTTGCAGCGATGGGGGACAAAAATGAGGGAGACGTCAGCAGCAACAGTGAAGGAGTGACAGAAATTCCCCTGCAAGATGTGGTCAAGATCGATGACAAACGCAATAGCATCAAATCGGAGAGTGCCAATGTGAAAGATGCTGAAATTGCTGTAACAACCGACAAGAAAATTCCCCAAACTATTTCGTACCAAAACAAAAATTACTAACATTTGCAATGACTGATTGTTTTTCCATTAATGGCAAATAATATGTTTTGATAGAAACTTTGAGACGATGGCTCACTTGTTAAAGGGAAACATTGGCACAGGGATCTTTTCATTGCCATCAGCTTTCCTAAACGCAGGACTTTGGGTTGGATTCGGAATGTTTCCAATCATAGCCATAGTTTGTGTTCACTGCAAGTCGCAATTTTTTTTTCCAAAAATCAATGAACTGCTTTCTAATTTGTCCTTTATTTTTATATAGGTATGCAGATGCTGGTAAATAACTTTAATGTTGACTTAGCCGACGCAATAATAAAACAAATCATAAAATTACGATGCAGGTCAAGTGCGCAGCTGTCATGAAAAGGAGGGACGCGAATTTTTCCATTTCTTATGCGGGGACAGCAGAAATGGCTTGTCGCACGGGACAACCTCAATATGCAAAATACGCGAGAGCTTTCGGGTACAGATTGCTTAAAATTTTTTCCTCCCCCCGTAACCAAATGAATTGTCAATGTCATCATTTGTAGCATTACGGTTAACGTGTTCATTTGCCTCAAGCATTTTGGCGCCTGCGTTGTTTACCTGGTATTTACGAGCACGAATTTGCAAGCGGTACGTTGTTCACACACGCCTTTAAATTACTATTCAAGATGAAGAATCAATTTCTATTAGGTGATTGAATACTACACAGATATCAGATGGAATGTGCGCATATACATGTGCATTCTAACCATTCCACTGATATTTCTCAATTGGATTCGAAACCTCAAACTGTTGGCGCCCGTTTCGCTGGTTGCCAACGTGTTGCAAATGTCAAGCATCGTCGTCGTCTTTTACTACATTTTCCGCGATCCTTTGCCACCCATCAACTCTGTGCCCGCGTTCGGGAGCTGGGGTGGAGTGCCCTTGTTTTTCGGTACAGCAATCTTCTCACTAGAAACGATTACGTTGGTCTTGCCCTTGCAAAAGGACATGCGACGTCCATGGGATTTCAAAGGATGGACAGGAATTCTAAATACTGGAATGACTATCGTGACCTGCATTTACATCGCCATGGGTTTCTTTGGTATTATTATATATTTATATTTTTAAATTATTATTAAAAAAGAATACAAATAATTCTACTGTTTCACGATGTATTGTACCTGTTCCGGGTAGGTTACTTGCAATACGGGGAAGAAATTGAAGGGAGCATTACCCTGAATTTGCCACAAGACGAAGTGTGAGTTCAGGTTAAACAACAGGCAGAACATTTTAATTGACACGTTTGCTTTTTTAACTGTGACAGGTTGGCCCAAGTTGTAAAAATTCTTTTGGTCGTGGCTATCTGCGGAAACTATGCCGTGTAATTTGATTTTCAAGTTCTAACGGACACAATTCTAAAGGAAAAATGAGATTTTGAATTTGATTTCTAACAGGCAGTTTTACGTTCCGATTCCAATTATGTGGCCCACGTTGTCAAAATACGCTGCTCGTTACACCAAGAATGATTTCGCCGCAGAGCTTGCATTTCGCACATTTATGGTCCTAGTTACTCGTAAGTTAAGAAAAAGCTCGTCCTATTACCGCAATTTTAAAATCATTCTTTCTTTCAGTGCTTTTGGCAGCAGCTATTCCAAAAATTGACTTGGTCGTTTCGCTTGTGGGAGCCGTTACGGGCACTTTTTTGGTAAGGAATGCAAAAAAATAAATAAAAATATATTCGATTGGACAACGGTCGGCGTCGCTAATGACAAAACATTCGCAGGCACTTATTCTTCCACCTATTCTCGAATACGTCACCTGCGCGCCAAACATAAGCAAATCCATTCTCACAAAGGACATCGTAATTCTTGTGTTCGGAATCGTTGGCTTCGTAACGGGGACCTACTCCACCATTTTAGCCATCGTCCAAGAATTCACTGGATAGGAACAATTGTCAGACCAGACCAGCTTCAAAATTTAAGTTTTCAGAATTGAAAGATACGTCCAGTTAAGGGAGGCACATTTTTCCGCAAATCTACTTCAAAAATAAACTGAAATTGCACAATGGAATTTGGCTTTTGCTTCTTTTTCTAGCTTTCATGTCTTTCCCATGGTGCAAACGTATTTGGAATTCTGCGTAATCTCGCTAGGGGACGTTGGAAAAAGTAATCTCCAAGTCATGCTGATTCATTATGGGGATGAGAAAAATGATGATCGATAACATTTAAAAAAAAGGGGAGGAAAGGTCTAGATTTCAACAGATACGGGACATCATTGGAACGTTTTCGATTTCAAAACAAGATGCAAAAAATGGGGAATCCCTGAAAACCCGAAAGGCGCACAATGTTTAAACAGCATTTCTATGAAATGGAAAGAATTGAATGGCAAAAGCAAACAAAAAAAAACAATCAGTAGAAAAAGTGTTAGCTCGTCTGGAACAAAGACATTTCCTTCAGTCAAGAGACAGACATACAGACGAAACGGCTCTGTTCAATGTTTTTCAAAAAACATGATACGTTTATTGCTAGTGACAGCACGATCCCATTACTGAGTCAACCATCAGCCTGCAATCCGAAACGACAAATCGCAACAGCCGTTACTACCGTTAGAGATGAAAACTTCACACCGATCTCGTAAATATGTAAACCACCAAATTGTCCAGCTGATAGCTAATGCAAAATTGTTTGAAAAGAAATTTTGAGACGATGCTTCACTTGCTGAAGGGAAATATTGGTACAGGCCTATTCGCTATGCCAGGTATTTTCGTTACAGACAATGTTATCGAGATAACAACACGTGAAAGTGGAACCGAATTTATCATTTTGCATTGAAAAGGTGCGTTTCAAAATGCCGGATTGTGGACGGGAAGCGTACTAACAATCATCACGGCCTGCATATGTACCCATTGTAAAACACGGTTCAATTTTCAGTTAAGCAGCATCCCTAGTTAACCTTTTAATCCATTTCACCAGGCATGCATATTCTGGTACGATTTAGTTGCCTCGTTTGAATGGCTGATAAAACACGTAAAAAAAAAACAGTTTCATGTTTGGAAAATTCAAAATTGTTTGTTTCAGGTGACGTCCGCTGCCATACTGCAAAAGAGAAAAGGACACGAAGTGTCCGTTTCATACGCCGACGTGGCAGAAATCGCTTTTCAAACTGGATCGCAGCAATTTGTGAAACATGCAAAGTTAGCTAGGTTGGTAAACCATGGCATCAAAGAGCAACACAATAGAAATTCAACAAGGTTTTGATTTCACAGGGTACTGGTGAGTCTATTCATTTGCGTTACTCAGTTGGGATTTTGCTGTGTTTACGTGGTGTTTGCCAGCACAAATTTGAAGCAGGTAAATAAATCAAAAGCAGAATCCACGACACGAAAGGGTAAAATAACTGATTGAAAGGTTGTCGATTACTACGCACCCCATCTACAATGGGACGTTCGGCAATTTATGTGCCTCGTCACGATTCCTCTCATTTTCCTCAACTGGTTACGTGACTTGAAACTCTTGGCGCCTGTCTCATTGCTGGCTAATATCTTGCAATCAATTAGCATCGTCATTGTCTTTTACTACATCGCTCGAGATGGTCTGCCCCCCATGGATTCAACGCCAGCTTTCAACAACTGGATTGGAGTTTCACTTTTTTTCGGGACGGTCGTTTTCTCGTTCGAAGGCATCGGTCTTATTTTGCCCATTCAAAAAGACATGCGTCATCCGCGGGATTTTGAGGGCTGGAACGGAATCCTCAACGTAGCAATGATTCTCGTGACTTGCCTAGCATTAGCGATGGGCTTTTATGGTTGTCTTTCTTGATTATCAATTACCGAATCGTGTCAGTACATACACTCCTTTCTCCTTAGGATACCTCAAATATGGAGCTGAAATTCAGGGATCCATTACGCTTAATCTCCCGCAAGATGAAATGTACGCCCTTTTGTTTTTTTTTATCGTTTACAGCATGCAATCACTCTGCATTTAATTACCAAGGTTCTCCTAAATTATTACAGATTGGCTCGGCTGGTGAAAGTTTTTATGGTTTTAGCCATTTTCGGAAGTTATACCATGTATGTATATTTATTCCAGATTTTCTTTTTAATGTGTAACTATAGGAAAACCTTGGTAAATTATTAGGCAGTTTTACGTTCCCATTCCAATATTATGGCCAGTGCTCGAGAAGAAAATAGAAACATTCAACAAGCATCCGCTAGTGTCTGAACTGATGTTCAGAACTTTATTGGTTTTGCTTACTCGTAAGTAGCGCAACAACAACAAAAAAAAAAACAATTTCAGGATTGAACTTAATCTCTTATTTTCGATTTACAGTCAGTCTGGCTGCTGCAATACCAAAAATAGATCTGTACATTTCGCTTGTTGGTGCAATGACTGGCTCTTTATTGGTAAATACGATTAGCACAACAATCGGATAATCTACTAATTCTTGACTTGGACAACAGGCCTTAATCTTTCCGCCGATATTGGAGATTGTGACTTGCTGGCCTGATGTTAGCAAAATGGCTATTGTCAAGAATTTCCTGATTGTGATTTTCGGTTTGACTGGCTTTACATCTGGTACATACGCCTCCATCAAGAAAATTTTATCTCCTACCACATGATTGGATTTCCCCTCTGTTATTCTTTAGTAAAAGGCTAGCCACGTTTTAGTATTTTGTTTTAAAATGCACCAGGTACTTCAAAAAAGAATTTCATTCAAAAAAGAAATTTCGTTCAATGGGATTTCAAATTTGTGGATTGTAACCACCCGTAACCATCAAACAAAATTTACATTCGTAGCTATATCTTTATTCGGGTACAAGTGGGGCGCACCAGAAAAGCCCCCACACAAAGATATATTTTTTTGAGGAAGCAGCCTATCGATATCCTGTTGAAACTTTGAAAGCCGCTCCACAAATTTGCCGAACTAAACAGTAACTAATATTTACGTCCTACGTCGCCAGATGCCCTATCACATCAAAACAATGCCGAACTGTCAAGTAACCAGAACCCAGTAACGTCTCTTTTACATCGTTCATGAGTAACAGTGCAAAATGCAACTCATTTTTTATAGTCGAATTTCTAGTTGGTCAAGCAATAAAGTCCACCAAATCTTTGTGTAAATTGTAAAAACACCCCCAGAATTTTACGGCTTAAGCGTACTGTTAAACTCAGTATTTCAATACTCGCTGCAGTTTTTCCAATCAAACATTTTATCAAAAGAAAAGAAAGAGAAAACAAACAAATCGAAAATGAACCGTGGGTCACAAGAAAGCCTCAATTCTCAAGAAAAACAACCGCTTCTCCAACAATCGTCTCCAGAACGCACAGCAGTGACAGAACCTTTGGTTTGCTTCAGCATTAAGTATTACTACACAGCAGTAACCGTCTCATGGAGCCCTATTAACCATTAAATAAAGTGTTCTAGAAACAGGAGAAGAAGAGATCATTGGTGAAGTAGAGGATTTTGAAGCTACATGTCAAAGCAACATTGGCGATGAAGCCAAATATCACAATGAAACTTCAGAACAAAAACTATTACCTCTAGAACCCCCTCAAGCACACAGACCGATTTCGTGAGTATTCACCTATTTTGTGTCCTACAAAATGTTTTTCAATCCAATGTGTCATTCATTAGAAATTGTGAAACGATGGTTCATCTACTAAAAGGAAATATAGGCACAGGGATTTTTGCCATGCCAGATGCATTCAAAAATGCTGGTTTGGTGGTTGGTTCAATTGGGATACCTCTCATGGCTGTCATATGTGTCCACTGTAAGTTTTCACCGTTCCATGAAACAATTGTTGTTTACTTATAACATTAACATGCCTGAATTTTCTCTATTTTCCAACAATTCACAAAAAACTCTTCACTTTTCTTGTTTTATAGGCATGCACATCTTGGTAAAAAAAAAAATTAATATTTATCCAACAGTGTTAATTTGGAGCAACAATAATTTTTTTCCCCAACTCATGTAGGTAAAATGTGCAGCAGTCATGAAAAGAAGGAAAGGTGATCACTTCATGGACTATGCAGATGTAGTAGAAACTGCTTGTCAAACAGGGCCAGCCAAGCTTGTCCCATACAGTAATTTTGGCAGGTAAAAACAATTAGCTAAGTTTCAAAGAAAAAGAATGCCAGCTTTTTAAACGTAGACATTTTGCTTAATTGTTTAAAAAATAGGAAGCTGATCAATCTTTTCCTGTGTATTACACAATTTGGCTTTTGCTGTGTGTACATTGTTTTTGCAGCCACCAATTTCGAACAGGTATAAACTTGGCTATTTATTATCTCATGCCTTCAATCGCTGTCTAAGTGACGTTTTTCCCTTCAAGGTTGTTGCCCACTATTTTCCAAGTGCCGCACTGGATATTCGATCTTACATGGCTATTATGATGGTTTTTTTGATCCCACTCTGCTGGATTCGTAAATTAAAATACCTCTCGCCCGTTTCCCTCCTTGCAAACATTCTACAAACAAGTAGCCTCGTCCTCATCTTCTACTACATTCTTCAAGATTTACCCAACGTCTCATCGCGGCCTGCATTTGGATCGTGGAAAACCCTCCCCCTATAGTAGATGCACGCACGCTATTTCGAAATGAAGCAAGTCTCTAAGTTTTGATTATTGTTCTACAGTTTTGGCACAGCGGTGTTCGCGTTTGAGGGAATATCGCTAGTGTTGCCATTACAAAAAGACATGAGGACGCCAAAACAATTCGAGGGACTAACAGGAGTTTTGAATACCGGAATGGTTACAGTATCAGTACTCTATTTTGCAGTTGGATTTTACGGCTATCTCAAATACGGTGAAGTCGTCAAAGGATCCATTACCCTCAATCTTCCATCAGAAGACTTGTAAGGCAATTGCAAACAAATACGATGCACCAATCGATATTGAGTAATTTTTCTTTTCTCCACCATATTTTCTTTAGATTGGCACAATTGGTAAAACTGATGGTAAATAAAACAAAAAAGCATGATGAACAACAAAGAGAGAAAACAAATTTGCTAATATGTTTCTTCCTCAGATGGTGTTGGCCATTCTCGGAAGTTATGCAGTACAGTTTTACGTCCCAATGGAAATCATTTGGCCAAGCCTATCTACGTATTTCCAAAATGGTCCATACCAACTGATTGCCGAGTACACATTCAGGACCGTTTTAGTCTTAGTAACTTGTAAGGAATTTGTTTTTCTTTAGAAAAGAAAATCAAATCGCAATTCAAAAATTTTAATTTCGAATCATATTTTTAAACAGTATGCCTAGCGGCTGCCATTCCAAAACTGGATCTCTTCATTTCGTTGGTGGGAGCATTTAGCAGTTCGTTTTTGGTAAGAGACTCAATTGATTCAAGTTTCTCTTTCAAGTACATTACAAGAATTGATTATCACCCGACAGGCTCTAGTATTCCCCCCCGTTCTGGAACTAATCACCTATTGGCCGAATGTGGGACGTTGGACAATGGCCAAAAACGCTTTAATCATTGTCTTCGGTATTATCGGATTTTTAGCTGGGACGTATGCCAGTGTCGAGTCTTTGGTAGATGCTTTCTCCACATAATTTAGACTCCTGGCGCTCCTTTCTATCTCATTCTCGGTGTCCTAATTGCCTTGTTGTATCCTTCCTCAATGTGCTTAGCATGACTTTTAGACGCGTCCGGCCCTTTTAACTGCCTCGATTTGATCAGTGAAAGCGGTTTGTATATCCATATCAATAAATATCGTCGGTGGTATTTTCAGTTTCGAACTAACATTATTCTTGTAGCGAGTGAGACATAATGGCTTTGCCATCTATTTCACTGCTAATGGAGAGTGAAGAAAAACATTGTCCTACCTTAAATTTTGACGTTCGCGTTGAACAGGCTGACGTGTATCTAGGTGATGACGTTTACGTCCCTCTTGGAATAAGCTTGAACCCGTGCAGCCACACGAATGCACCTCATCTAATGCGTGTCGTGTGCCAGTTGTCTGTAATGAAGCAAAAGCAGTAGAGAAGGTATTACAAATAATCTTCTCAATTCAAAGTTTGACCAGATTAACTGTATCACATTACAACACTTTTTAGACACCCTCTCTCGAGGGTGGGGCATATTGGAAGGATAACTGAGAAACAACACAGTACAATGGATATGCACTTCTGAAAGTTCAGCTTCTAAAAACAACTGACATTTTCCTTGACAATCTCTTCAGCCATGCATTGGTCTTTGTCTGCAGTTGGCTTGCTTCACTCTGGTATTAAAAACTGCACAAAACCCAAGGTCAGCATACAGAGCCTCTTTTACACATGTTATTTTATCAAACACATCACACATTTATGCTAGGTACACATGAGTTCGGCATGAACCACGTGTTTGGTATACGGTATGACGGTTTATGAGCAATTTTCTGTTGACTCTGCCGTACATTTATGGCACAATTAACCTTATTTCTGGCAAAAATAGATACTTACACGTTGCAGGAAAAACAAAGTAGGTCGGTTGGCCTCAAAAGCTTTAAAACCCGGAGGGAAAGGAATTCCCATCTGCGATGATACACGACGACCCTCTACTGCCGTTTCCCAGAGTGCACAGTGAGAGTGAGAAAAACGAAAGTTTACGCCTGGCAGTTTGCGCGCCCAAATTCACGGTACAGACGACTAAACAACCAACGTTGTCGTATGTTCTTATAAAAACATCGATCGAACGTTTTATTTCGAGTTCCGCATTCTCTTCGCTCGTTGTTGCCACCTGCGAAACGAAACAAAATGATATGCAAATACACTCACAGGAAAAGTAGATTTGCCCATTGTTCACAGCGAACGTGTGTGGATTCAGGTGTCATGGCTGACAACAGAAAGTGGCATTTATTTCTCGGAACAGGTGTGTATCACTATTTAACGGCGTGACTATTCCTTGCATGTTCACACCTTTCTATTGTAAGATGAATTATGAAAAAGTTTCGTAGATGAACACTTTGATACACATTGTATAGACACGACAATTGTATTATTACATATGTACCCGCCACACACACAAACACACAAGTTTTCCTTTTTTTTTTTTTCAGGTCAAAAGAAATACAAAGCGGTTCAATGAAATTACAATAACGCACTGCATATCGCCGCACACACACACACACACACTCATTAAAAATAGATGAAATCGCTGACGTGTCGTAATTCGAATCGATCGTGCCGCACCTTAAAATAGCGAAGCAGGTCAAGACGTACATATACACGTGTACGGGCCGCGTTTAACGCGAACCCTAACCACCCGAAAACCTAACCAGCCCAAATGACATCATTGCTGAGCATCCACGTCCAATGTGTGTCTTCCGATTCAGATCGATACCAATAGGGAAAGGGGCAAAAATTGAAGAGGAATAAAATTTCTGAAAAGTGGCATATAACAACTGTTTTGTGGGTTGGGAGAGTTTACCGTTGAACGGAGCAGAACATTTGTGTGATGGGAGAGGGGTGGGGGTGGGGTGGAGGAGAGGGACTCTTGGCACGAATCATCATCGTGTCACGTGATGCTGAGATGCAGAGACGGGATCAGAATTGAGATCTCCATTTCTTTCTTCGCTATTTTTTGATAATTGAAGTACGGGGCGGGATTTTGTTTGTTTTTTTTTCTTATTTTTCTTTGTTAAAATTTCTGGGTTTTGGAGTAGGTTAATTGAGTGTAACTAGCCTTCTCCCGGTTTTGGTTTCTCGATTTAAAAAAAAAAGGCGAAAAAAAGATATAGAAAACTGGGATTCGTCTTGGATGATAAAATGGGATTGGTGGTTGATTACAGGGTCACAATAACAAAATTGAAATGGTGGGGCTGGCGGGCAAAATTAAGGCATTTTTCACACCACGACATGCAATGACATTCGTTCTGAAATAACTTAAGTATATAGCGCAAACATTAGAAACCCGAATATGTATATGTATATATAGATAACAGCACGTTAGCGTTTCCCTTTGTGGTGGCCATCACCTGTTTTGTCGAAGGTACATTACAAAAACAAATTGAACATTTTATATAAACTTTTTTTTTTTTTTCGATTTTCTTTTTTCATTTCTCTTCTAGCACTTGAAAATGCGACAATCAGGGATATCAACAATATTACATCATCTTCATTTTTTTTTTTTTTTCTTTTTTAAAATTCTAACCTTTTATTTTTCGTAATTGATGGTTTTAATGGAGGGACAAGTGAGAAAACGCTATGTAGAATTATATTAACATTGAACTATTCGAGGCACTCTCTCTTTCTCTCCTCCTCGCCATCCCTTAGTCCTTTCCCTTCGTCATCTTATCATTTCAAACTACAATATTGCATTGCACGCTGAATAATAAAATACGCACATCATTCAACGATGATAAGTCGAACTCAAACTGTCGTCATCTTTCCTATCCTCGAGGTGTTTTGTAGGGGATGGAGGGGATTGGTATAAATTACACATGCAACGATGATGATCAGATTACGATATTTTTTTTTTGTAACTCGTTATAAATAACTAAACAAAACAAACATTTTTTTTTTCCTTTTTGAATATTACATAATACGCTTATATACTGAATTGAGCCCCTCTCCTTTCTTTCGGCTTAGTGGGGTCTCACTGTAACGAACCTTCCTATCTGCATTTCAATTTTAAAAAATCGCTCTTGGGTTTTACCGTTCCAACTAACGCGCGCACAATCATCACAGTTGAGGTTCCGACACACACAGTGAAAAAAAAACTAAAATCAAATTTCTCCCCCAAAAATAACTCTGAAACAAACAAACAAACAAAAAAAAAGGTCGGGCCTTTGAAGCAAAACAATTCAAAGGGATACAAGAAGAAATGGGGATGAAAGAAAATCGGATCATTTCCTCGAATTCAAAAGTTTTTTTTGTTTTTTTTTGTTTTTTTCATAAAAAAGAAGGGGCGATAGATTTGTTGTCTTTTTGTTGTTGTTTTGTTTGCTTTTTTGTCGTGAAGAAGAAGCGAACCGATCAAAAAGGCACTTGGACAAAAAGGGGTTAAAGAGGAGGGGGGAAACCAGGAGCAAAATGAGGAGGGTAGACACCCTCCAAACACACCGTCAAAATGCTGTTGTCCTTTCCTTCTCAGCGACCTGGTCGCACGGAGGCATCCATCCGTTTCACACTTTACGTAGAGATGAACGAAGATGAGCAAAAAAAGAGAGAGAGAGGGGGAAAGAATTTGTTTTTCTTCTTTCTATTTTCCTTCTCCTGGTTGTTGTAGAAGTGTCTTAGGCGCCCGTACAATCGATTTCGACAATGTCTTTGGGTACGTCGACGAACTGGTAGACGAGCCGTTGGCCGTCCACTTTAGCCAAAATGCCACGTTGGTAGTAATACCTGTCAATTCAAGAGAAAGAACAAAACAAAAAGACACCACATTGTTATTGATCGGAGGTGGTATACATTTGACATTTTCTTGTTTCGACATCTGTCCACTGAGTTTTGTGCATCAACTTGACAGGGAAAAATGAAGCGTATCGGCTTTCGAAAAAATACAAATAAAATCATAATAATAAAGAAGATAGAACGTACCTCAATGCTCGACCCATCGTTTCGTAGTTCATGTCGGGTTTGTTCTTATGGAGACCCCATAACCTGGAAACCGCTTTGGAATCGACCAGCTTGAAAACGCCCTTCTCGCGATTGGTCCACTTGATGTAGCGCGGACAGCAGTCCTTATCTTGAAGCAATTTCAACAAAAACTCCCACAGGTACGTCGTTGATCCAGCTACACACAAATCAAACCCCAAACAATAGACACACACACACAGAGACAAAAAAAGAGGTGTTACAACGTTTGAAAAACTAATCGGCCTATTCGAAAAATAAAATAAAATTCGTTTACCTTCTCTGTTTTTCCTCTTGCCGGACGGGCATCCATCCGGGCCGTCTGGATTACGTTGTTTTTTCATCTTTTTCCGCCTGTGAGGCGATTCGAGACCCGACTGGCCGGAATAGCCTCCTCCTACACTGCCTACACCTCCTACACCCAAGTTGTAGAGCTCGTTGAAATAGTTGTCTTCCCCTCCGCTTGGACTTCCGCCACCGCTCGAGATGGGGCTGGCCGTCGAAGGCGCTTGAATGACCGAAGTCGGGACGCTGGGCACGTTGCCTCCGCTGGCGGACGGTGAGCCGGACAGCAGAGCCACCATGGCCGATGATGGGCCGGCCGGATTGTGATGATGGTGGAACTGGTGGTGTTGGTGGAGATGATGGTGGTGGTGAGCGTTGCCCGGCGATCCCGGAATCGACGCATGCAAATGCAGCGGCGGATGACCCACGGCAGAAGCGGATCCGCCTCCAGCGCGTGAATGGAGCAAGCCATTGCTGTTGCTATACAACTGCTGTTGTTGCTGTTGTTGTTGCTGTTGCTGCTGCTGCTGTTGAAGCTGCTGCTGGGAATGGATGGCGTAAGATGAGGGCGGATGAGCCGACAAGGGCGTCGACGGCGGATGGAAATTGTCGAAACTGTCGCTGACAGCTGCGAGCCGAAAAGGGAAAAAAAAAAGAGAACAAAATAGAAAATAAACACATCGTTAGATAGAAAGTCGGAAAGGGTTTGCCAAGTTTTCAACTTGTAGAGACATATGCAACCAGTTAACTCGTTTCGACTACCATTAAAGAACAGGCAGCGATTTCGAATTCCGGCACCTCATCAAAAAAATGGTGTCTATCCTTTTCCTTTATGACGAAACGACCAATCAGCACACACAAAAGCAAATGAGTTTCCTGCACAAACGCACACATTTACATCTCCCCTCGCATTTTGATTTGAAATTCCGAAGTTGGATGTTCCCTTTCCCGCTACGCATTTTTGTTATTTATGTATATATACACATTTTATTTACTTGTCTAGTTCATTTATTTTTGATTAAACGTCCATGTTTGGATAAAAAGGGGATCTGGTTTTTTTCACTTCATTTCAACTGTTACGTGATTTTTTTCCCCCCCTTTCTTCTAAATAAAAAGTGACAAATAAAAAGTGAAAATTCATCGTTGGGGAACAATGGATAAATTGCCTCTAGTCGTCTGTTTCTTTTATACGGAGACAGTTCAAGGTTGTGGTTGTCGGATACATTTCCAAATAAGCCCCCCCAGAACCATTGAGCAATGCAAAGAGATTCAGTGAAAGACCAGCGCATTGCACGAGTCACAAAGCCAACAGAAACAGACAAATAAATGATTGAGCGAGTGAACCGCGCTGCATGCAACAGTATCTTAAAAATAGGTAATGCAACTTTCTCTGCTCGCCAATCCGATGGCAAAAACCAAAAAGGGGAAAATAGAAAGAAAAGTGAACGGGAAGAAGAAAGGAGGAGGACAAGTCGGGGGAAGGGGTTAATTGGTAAAACAGATAATAGGAAGTGATGAAGAAAGCCAGGAAATCAGACGAACAAGGCAAAACCAGCAAACATTAAGGACGAACGCCAAAGATGTGAAAAACCAAAAAGAAATTAGAAAGTCAAAAAAAAAAAATTAAATTAAATAAAAATAAAAACGACGGCGAAGGAAATGAGTTCCCAGAAAGTTAGGTAAGGGGGTGGGGGGAAGAAGACCGAAGAAGAAGAAGAAAAAATCATTTCCGCTGTCGAGAAAGTGGGAAACTACAAGCCTCACTTCCTTTTTTTTTTTTTCGCTGGGTTGTCTCTTCACTTTCTTTCTTCAAAATCCTAGACTCATTTTTTTTTTTTTCCCTTTCGTAATAATAAATAAATAAATAAATAAATATGCTTCCTTTTCCACTTTTTCTTTTCTCTTTTCTCTACCGGTTCGATGAGTAGACAGAGACAGGAAGCCAAACCCGCCCACATCTTCTTTTTTTTTGGGTTGTTGTTGAAAATCTTCAAGATAATCAACCATCCAAAACGTGAACACAGCAAAGAATCTCTCGTCGTCCCACTCGTGTGTGTGTGTGTCTGTGTGTATATATATAGATACAAAAGTGCCACCGCATAGGTGTGTACTGCCGGAGGTAATAATAAGAAGGAAACCCCAACAAGTAAAAAGAAAAAATAATAAAATAAAATAAAAGAAGTCAAAAATGATTCGTTTCATAGTGACGCAAACACGTTTAAACGCACGACACATTTGAGGTGATTCCATGTGTTTTACGATTTGAAAAAAGGCCGAGGTGGGGAGAGCGTCCTATAGCTTTATGTGTTCTATTTTATAAATAACAAGCAGAAGAAGGGAAGAAAAAAATAGGGAAGAACGAGAGAGAGTCCTAACGACATGTTTTGTTCGTCGTGAGGAGTGAACGGTCGGGAGAAAGAAAAAAAAAAAGAGTTGGGTGGGGTGTCATCTCTTCCTCTAGCACATAACCATTTTCTCTTGGGGCAATAACGAGGTTGGCTTTGTATGCTCAATGACAACCGCTGCTGCTTACAGATATTTTTTTTTTCTTTTTCTCGTTGATTTTTCCTCCTCTTTTTATCGACACACCGTTTGGCAGACCACAACAGTTAACCGAGAAAAGATTTTTCCTTCTTTTCATAAGGTAGTCGTCACAAAATGTTTGCGTGTGGCGGCGGCAAAGACGCGCAAAACCATCTGGGTTCCAACCTTATTTTAACACTTGACAAACGGGCAGCCCCGCAAATGACTTTTAAACACCAGACGCGCGCGCGCGCATATCACGTGAGGTGAAATGCCACTGTCGTTATTGCTGCGCCGGTCCTCAAACAAAAAACTCATAAGCAGAAAAGAAAGAATGAAAGAAAGAAAAAAAAAATAAAAAAGGTCCATTAAGAAAGTCTAAAAGATCCATTCGAGAAAAGAAAAAAAAAAAAGCAGACCAATTGCCCGGCGAGGCGAAAAGCCGCGGGAGTCGAAGCTTGGTCCGTTACTCTTTCTGGCTAGTTTGCATGTTTCACGCCAACGGAATGAACATCTCAAGGACATACATACATCTGTCTACCTTTTAGTTTTTCTCTTGTACCTTGTTCTTTCCTCGTTTCTATGCAGAGATCGTCATTTTTATTTAGCGTCCCCGTGCCTCTTTTTAGTTTAAATAATTACATCAAGAAACAAGTTTTTTTTGGGGGGGGGAGCGAAGATAAGAAGAAAATCTCAGGTCGTTGGCGCGCATCTTTCAATTATTTCCCGGACTTTTACTGGCGATTGCGTAACTTTGCTTATTATTTATTTCGAAAACAATAAAAAAAAAAGAAGAAAAAGGAAAGGGAGTAGATTGCGACAAATGCGAAGGAAAGACAAAACAACGTTTGTCGTTCATTCTAACATTAAGAAAAGGGAAAGAAATTCACGTGAATCGACCGCGAATTCCGTTTGTCCGGTTTTCTTCCCGCATTCCTCCCTTTTCTTCGGGCGGGTCTTTCATTTATGAAATGTGTTTTATTTTCAACGCCATCCAAGAAGGAAGAAGAACGCGGATGAGAAGCCCAACGTGCGTCTACCAACGGCCTTGAAGACGGTCACTCACGCGGGCAGCGCGCGCGCGCGCACACACACACGGGGTACGCACAAAGGATAAGACGAATGGATGAACGTATTAAAGAAGCGAGAAAAAACCAAACCAAAGCAAGGGAAGGGCGAAATTGAAACCAGTAGGCTAATCGCATCGCCATCCACTAGAAAATGAACAGTTTTCGTGCCTTTCGTAATCAGACTTGAAAGCGATTAATACCAAATGATTTTTTGATATCACATCAATTTCTTTTTTTTTTTTTTACTTGTCTATCGCTCGAGGGTTGATTGGTTCTTTAAAAAAATAAAATAAAATAAAGTAAAATGAAAAATTCCATTTTCGTTTGAGCAGTTTAAATGTCGGAGTCATTCATCGATCGTCTCTCCGCTTTTCGGTACACCATCGACTAGCCACGACATCGACGCCAGTCGGGAAATGGAGGGATCGGGGGAGGAGGAGGAATCCTCCTCGTCTGACGTCAATGCCTCCCACCGTGAACTGCAATTGAGGTGGAAGGAGGGAGCAATTCTGATGCACGTCTGACGTCACCGCAACAATTTATGGGCCCTGCAAATATCGATCTTCTACTTCCTTTTCTGTCCGTCTGTTCGCGCTCCTCGTTTCAAACCAGCACCACCTCCAACCCTCGCCCTGATTGAAAGTTTATAAGCCCCTCTTCTCTAATTCTTCTTTTTTTTTTTTAATTTTTTTTCTAGACAGGATTGGCGGTTTTCTTAAAACGGACCTGCGGGACGAAGACATGCGACCCAATGCAGCGTGACTGAACTTTTTCTCCCGATTTGCACACGCTCGTGCTACGTAAAGAGAGAAAGGAAGGGGGGGAGGCAAGAGAGAAAGTTAACCCGAAACGTAACCTTCTTCATCCCAACGTCAATTTCGACAACGCACACGGGCAGAAAAAAAAAGAAAAAGAAGGGCGGATCATTTTTGATTGCACGCCAAACGCATCCATCGGTTCGCCTTCTCTCATTTTTCCTTTTAAAAGAAGAAACTTAATCTTCGTCTTCTTCTTCTTCTCTTTTTCTTTTTGGGGGGGTGGGTTGTGTCGGAAAAATTGTGTGTGCAGGTGTCGGCGGATGTGTTGTTGAAACTTTCACGCAGGCAAATTACAGGAAGACGCACGAGCCGAGAGAAAGTGAGACGAGTCTTCATTACTTGATATCCGGTGAGAGTTAACCGAGCAGAAGACATACGAGTATATTTCCTATTATTTAAATTCGCATTATGTGTGTGTGTGTGTTTGTTTGCTGCCATTTTACATCCACTTTGAATGCGAGTTAATGCTCCTTTTTGTCCCTCTTGCCATCGCCTAATCGATGGCTTTATCCGATTGGCTGCTAAGGAGATTCCGGCAGGGACGGAGAGGAATACAACAAGTGATAAGCTTCACAATCACTTAGTCACTTCAATCTATTTCTATTCTCTCTTTTACGAGATAACGAAAAAAGAAAAAAAAGAAAAGAAAGGGAATGAATGAAAGTCATCGGGTGCTGACAAACTCGGGGTGGGGGGATAAGAGCAAAGAACATCAGTTTCTTTATTCCTTTGGTAAAACGATCTCATCGAAGACAAAGAGCTGATAATGAACTTAAGTCGCATCTTAACAAGCAAGAAAAAAAAAAAAAGGGAAATGCGTCGCGACGCTGCCGTTAAACGATGCGCAACCATCTTGTATTGTTTCCGTTTGCTCCGGGTCTACCCATCCGGCACTCTTCGGTGTAACGGGAAACGGAAGAAAACGACCACGTTGTTGTTGGATCATTTTTTTCTTCTTCTTCTTCTTCTTTCTTAATAAACAATTTTTTCCTTTTCTTTTCACCCTCTTTCCCCCCCGTTCTAACAATTTACCGAAAACCAATAACAGACCTAAACATTTCCTGAAGCCGCTCGAAAAGCCTATCCCTCCCCCCTCTCCTTCTTTCCTAACCAGCTGGAAATATGGTGTGAACAAGTCAATAAGATGAATTTAAAAAAGAAAAAAACACACACACACAGAGAAAGGAAAAGGAAGCAAGACAAGAAAAAAAGACAACATTGATGTCCTCCCCTCCCCCTCCCCCCTAAAGCATTTGGGTTCTTCTTCTGATGTTCTCATGTATGGAAAACATTGGGACAACAAGTCGACTTGCTACTGCCGCTTAACTCCTCTAAACATTCGGCGGAGGAAGCGACCTTGGAAGAGGGAACTCGCTGAGCCGTTTATGTTGCCTTTCGTTACGAAAGGCAGACTATTTGTTATTGTGCTACATCTCCCCCAAGACTTCTTTCTTTCTTTCCTCTTTTTTTTTTACACCACTTGATGAAGGAGCTCGTAGAAAAATGGACAGGCAAACAGGAGGGGGGTAAACTAGCGAAAAGGGGCAAACTTAAAAGGACTCGAGAAGAGAAAGAACGTGGGAAAAAGAGACACCCCCTCAACCGGCAAACAGGTTGACGGTTTAGTATAAAGGACTTTTCCTCCCCTATTTTTTTTTTTCCGGGGTGGTTAGTTCATCCGACATATAGCCCCCCCCCCTCTCTCTACTCGACAAGAAGGCAGAAAAAAAAAAACAAAAAAAAACAGGAAACTTGTAGAAAAGCAAAATCCCCCCCATCAATAAAAATGTAAGGAATCAGCTGATGTTTTTCTCTTTCGGTAAGGGAAGGTGTTAAAACGTAAAAGATTTTTTCATTGGGAGATCAAAGAAAAAAGAAAACAAAAACAAAAAAAAAAATGAAAATTGCAACAAACAAAAATTTACCGTAAAGAGAACGTTGCTGATGAAGGACAGAGAAGCGTTCGTAAGAGAAGAGCGGCTGCGGGATGAATCGCTGGCCAGGACCACCACCATTACTGCAGTTACTCGAAGAAGAAGAGGAGGAGGAGGAAGAAGAAGAAGAAGAAGAAGAGGAAGAGGAGGAAGAGAGGGAAGAAGAGGTGATTGGCGATGGACTTTGGCTATCAACCAGGTCATCTTCGTTGCCATAACCACCACCTTTGTTACACAAAACCCCACCCCCCAAAAAACAAAAAACAAAAAACAAAAAAATTTTGTTTTCTTCTTTTAGAAATGATTTCCATTTGTTAAATAGTTTTAGAAAGAAGAAAAAAAAATGACATAAGAAAATGAATAAAAGAAATGCCTATAATGTCAACGCCCATTCGCAACAGGTTTGCAACTGAGAGGGGAACCATTTTGCCTTTGTTTCTTACGGTGTTAACTGTTGTTCATTATGTGCTATGAAATTGAATACTAGAGGACAAGTCGACGTTTTGTTTTGTTTTTTTACCTGATGATTGCAGTCGTGATTTTAACTCGTCGTTACTGGTGTGGCCGCTGCTGCTATCCACGTCAGAGACACCGCTGTCGGCTGGTGAAGGCGGTAACGATCCTACATGTGAATGTGTCACGGGTTTCAAAGTAGAGCAACAACAAAAGACACACGTTCGGAAAAAGAAAAAAAAAAAGGCAAGAAAGGACGTCAGTTAATGTTGTTGTCCAACCAAAAGTCTAAACAAAATGAAATTGGTCTGGCAAAAAATGTGGGGAAGTAAAAAAAACAAAAAAAAAACAAAACACATTGAACTTGGCAAGTTGTGCCGGCTATTTCCTGTCAATTTCCCCAGAGTCAACAAAAAAAAATAAAAAAATAAATAAATAAAAAAAAAAAAAAAAAGGAAGGATGCAGACATAGTAACTCATCATTGCTCAGCTGGCCCATGAATCACCTTTCGCCCGTTTCTCTTT
Organism: Daphnia magna; assembly: GCF_020631705.1. Taxonomy (NCBI): domain Eukaryota; kingdom Metazoa; phylum Arthropoda; class Branchiopoda; order Diplostraca; family Daphniidae; genus Daphnia; species Daphnia magna. The sequence continues at coordinate 7,750,956 of NC_059187.1, forward strand.
CATACCGCACAGTTTCCAAAAGAGAGAGAGAGGGGGGATAGTAGGTGGGCTATAGTGGGAGAGAATTTGTCAGAACAAACAATCTTTTATTTTTTATTTATTTTTTTTTTACATAGCCCGCCCCTGTGTGTGTGTGTGTATACGTCCGTATGTGAGTGTGTTTGTGTCTAATTTCGGACGGGCAAAGTGACTTCCCACTCGTCCCTTATTTTTTTTTTCATGGAGAAGTGGTGTGAGCGAAAGAGAAAATCAATTAAAACAAAAACAAAAAAAAAAATGAAGAAGAAAATGTTTTTTTGGAGAGGAACTAAAAACTGAGAAAGTAACTGACTAGGGGCGGTGACCCCTTGTTTGTCAAAGAGTTGACCTCATGTGTGACCGACAACAACCTCCCGTCCTTTTCCTGCCCCTACGACGTGTGCAACATCAAAGAGCAGCCCCAAAATAGGCGATGGACGGGTCAGTTGATATCATCACGTCGCAACCCTCCTCAGCTGCAGGGGTGGCCAATTAGTCGAGTCTAACCGACGGTTTCCTTCCCTTCGTAGGTGGGCCAACAGTCAGTTTGTCATTTCCATCACTCTTATCTCTCTCTCTCTCTCTCTCTTTCTCTTTCGCTCGTGCCAGCACACATCCCCCCCCCCACTACATTCTTCTATTTCCCAAATTTCATCAGCCAGAAAAGCAAAAAAAAAAACAAAAAAACAAACAAAACAAAACGGAAGGAAGGAAACGGAAGAGAAAATGATAATCATTTGCAACATGTTACCGGGTTTGACGTGCGGATGATGTCCTGCCACCAACGACGGATGGCGAAGAAGTTGTTGTTGCTGGTGAAGGTTTAGGTGGTGGTGGTGGTGTTGTTGGTAGGCGGCCGGTTGCTGTTGGTGGTCGGCAGGTCCAGCCGGACGCAGAGCCGGATGACCCGGCTGAAGGATGCTGTGCAGATTGACCAGACCCAAAACGGCACTGGCACTGGCACTGGCACTGCTGTTGTTGTTGTTAGCCGTTGCGTTACTGTTATTGCTGGCCAAACCAGAAGCGCCCGGTTGTTGGCTGAGGATGCCACGCAGCAAAGTCCTGGGAGGTTCCGTCGTGGCGGCAGAAGTGGTGGCCGTCGATGTGGGAGGTTGTTGCTGAAGTTGATGAAGTTGGCGAGCAACGGCCGACGATTGAACGCTGCCACCGGCCGTCGTGGTTGGCGTGCCCGTCTCCGTGCTGTAGCCGTTATTGCGGCTCGCTTGCAACACCAACCGACCCGCCGGCCCAGCGACACCGTGGCGGCCGCCATCCACTGCCGTATCAACTATTTAAAAAATAAAACAAAACAAAAAGAAATCAAATGGCCGTTCATGAATCATGTTGGCCATTCTTTGCATGCCAAGCTATCGATACACGGAAGAATGTCACTGGCGCTCTAAGTCCCTCTATCTGGCAAAAGAGAGATGTGTGTTTATATAGATATAATTAACTAGTGTGCGTGTCGAGGGGGGGCAACTCACACATGCACTTCCACATGTGACATGTGAGTATATTTTTTAAATGGCCTCGTAAATCACAATCGTAAACCTTTTTCCTTCTTTCTTCTTTTCATTCCAAAAGAGCAAAAAAACAAAAACATGGGACACGAACGTTCTTCATTTTGTGTGTGTGTGTGTGTGTGTGTGTTTGGCCAAATCCGAAGTCAAACGAAACTATTTCTAATTTCTATTTCCGTCCATGTGTCAGTCCTTCGGCTTCACGCTGAGCTTTTTGGTTTCCCGTCACTCGTTTCTTCAATACCCCACACACACACACACACACAGGGTACAAACTATACAGTTATCGACCCATCCTTAGAAAGAAAAAACTTAACGGAGCAAAAGAAGCCATCGAGTTTTTTTCAAAAATGGATTTGGGCCAATCAAATAGCCATTGGCCAGACTGAAGATTAAAAACGTGGACGAGCAACGCGCCGAACGAGTTGAACTTTTCGTCACGTTGCTTTGCCTCGTTTTCCTTCTTTCCATTGAGTCATCTCGCAAAAAAAGAAAAGAAAAACACGTTTGGAGGATAGAAGAAGAGAAACCCCCTCTCCGTTGAAGAAGACGCAATTGAAAAATGAATGGCAAATGACCATGGATGATGAGCCAATATACGAAACAAAAAGTTGTGGTTTTTTTTTTTTTATGATCACGTCTCCAGTCTGTTGCGTGATGGTTGTGGCACACTTTCACTCTTCGACATTCCCGAAAGGCAAACACAAGTACAAAAAGAAAAATGTGCACGGCCAAGCGAAATCGTGAGCCGACAAAGTCCTTGGCCTCAATCGTTTTTTTATTTTATTTCTCAACTGCTTGTCTGCGTGAATTCTCGTTGATTGCACATTCACGGCGTACCAGCCAGTCAAGCGGTGCATATCCAAAGATTTTGGCGAAAAAAAAAAAAGCGCGTGATTGTCTGAATGGTAACAGCAATTTCAAAATGATTAGGTGCAAGAAGCGCGTGGGTCCCGCATTTTCCTCAAGTTTTGTCATCTCTCTTCTTTTGTTTTGCTATTATCAAACTAGACGTCAATTGAAGATTCGACCCCGATTCGATGTACGCCTCCTCGAAATGTCAACGGTATCGTTTTCGAACACCTTTATGTGTCTGCCGTCCGTTCCACTATACCCAGCATTCAGACATAGGCTTATTACATTTGTCCTATTCAATGTATGCAGGTACCCGTATCAATAATTCGTCGGAGAGATGAAGGACCTCTCTCTCCATACGCCACTATTTCAGGTCAATTGATCCCAAACTGAAAAACAATATTGCTCGTCCCAAAACTAGACACGGCCCCGAAGTAAAAACCAGAGCAAACAGAATCCTCAAAAAAGGAGGTTAGAATAAGAGACAGGAGTTGCTTGCTGGATCGAATCGAGTCCACACGTCGGATTACCACATACTCTGTGCCACTAGAATTACCAATAAAGAATTTAAAAAAAAATTAAATGGCGTCATACAACATCCAGAGGTGGCAATAACGAACCCCCTGCGTCCCACTAGTGGCAACATCGTAACGGTGTAATTTATAAGAGGAGAAGATGGTGGAAGGACGAAAGCTACTGGAAATCGTGTGTAGACGATATCGAGTATGAATTCAGGAGCAAGTAGCTCAAGCCACACACACACACAAAAGGGGCGGTGGTGGCAAGTAGGTTAGCAGGACAAGAGAAAGTGAGTTTTTTTTTTTACAACAAACCAGACAAAGAAGAGAGAGAGTGAGCGTATGCAATTTGCGATGGAAATGTGTCTGCCCACTACTTTGACGACCTTGTACTTTTTTCTTTCCCATTTCTCTTTTTCTTATTTCGCGACCTATTTTTTATTATTATTATTATTTTTTTTTGCGAAAAAAAATAACAAAGTTTCGCACCTCCGCCCTGTGATGTCCGACCAAGGCTACTGAAGTCATTATTATCGAAAAAAAGAGAACGCGTGAATAAAAACATTGAAATTTATTTCTTCCCTCATTTTGGCATTTGGAAGTTTCCCTAGCGAATGTATTTTTTATTTTTTATTTATCAGCTAGAAAAATTGAAAACCAGAACCGCACAGCCCCGACCTAAATGATATTCAGGTCTGCTCGCAACCCACCTGTGTGCACGCACCAGTACACACAGCAATTCACGTTCGTTTTTTTTTTATTTCTTTTCTTTCTTGTCTACCAACTTTCCCTTTCTTCCCGTCCACCCCCCTCCCCTTAACTTACATAGTCCCACTTTTTTTTCTTTTTTTTTTAACGTATTTTATTTTTGCCTTTTATGTGTACGTGCGTGTGTGTAGGGCATTCGATTCAGTCAATCCGTGCCATCGATCCTGGCCCTCCGTTTGACGTCATGACACAAAGCTCATCAATGACGCGATCCATTTGCGCAGAACCGAATCTTCCCTCCTTCCCCGCGTCCGTCCGTCAAGGAACAAGAACACTCGGCGTGCAATAGCCGTTGCTATAGAGACCGTGGCTGTTGCTCTCGCCCTTTTTTTCCCCTTCCCAGACGTCAAGCCAACGTCAAAGGCAGGGGATAATCAACTTGTTTTCTTCTCTCACTCTCTTCTTTCTTTTTTTTAAAAATTCCGTTAAAATGGTGGATTGTTACGAAATCCGTTTTTTTTTCCCGTTTGACGGTACCGGTTAAAGAGCATCAATTATAGGCCATCGACAAGACACATGGATTATCAAATAAATTTTAGATAAAAAAGACGCAACACTTTCGCACTGTGCTAAATCTCAGCCCTGGAACGTCTTCCTGTTTCCCCGGCCATTTCCGACTCGTTACTTGCGACTAAACCCAAAACAAAACAACAAAAAAAAAAAGGGCAATGACGAATGGAAGAGGGGACGTTGTCAAAATAGAGCGATCGATTGAGCTTCAGATGAAAACGGAGATATTAAAGGGACGTTGGGTCCCGTTGCGCGTCGTCAATGACGTACACAAGCTGCCCGTTGCCCGCGTCCGACTCTTTTTCTTTTCTTCTCTTCTTTACACACGGCTACTGCATTACAGACCTTTACGGAGACGATGCGGAAGAGCCGGAAGCAAAGCGAGAAAATCGAGCCCTTTGTGTATCTTCTATTTCAATTCTTCTTCTTTCTTTTCAGAAAATAAAGAAATGAAATAGAAAAATAAAATAAAATGGAAAATTCCACGACGAGATTGAAACTCCCCACGTGTGTTGCCATTGGACGGGAGTGTGCAATCATTGAACTGGAAGTTTCAGACACAACAAGAAAAGGCTGTCACTATGTTTTTCTTCCATTTTTTAAATATATATTTTTCCTTTTCTTCCCGCCTTTTATTTCCGTGAATCACCCAAAATCAATAGGACGCGATGATGAAAGTTTGTCGAGATCTTCATCATCTCGCGTTTCACTTCTTCCTCCTTTTTTTTCTTTTCCTAAATGCTCTTCCCCCCAACAAAAAAACGTCTAGCGCAAACCCCCGAGACAGGAGTGAGGAGGTTACACACAGAAGCGGAAACATCGAGACTCAACATTTAAAATAAAAAAGAGCCAGAAGAAGACGCAAGAAAGACGGGAAGTAAATTGAAATCAAAGACGAGGATCTTCGTCTATGCCCAACTGCCGCCTCTTCCAACAGAGGAACGAGATAATCAAAAAGAAAGAAATAATTAAAAGAAAAGGGATACATATCTACGTGACGGAACTATTTGGATTGGATGGCCAGTAATGCCTATGCAGGTTAAGGTGTGTATATATAAAAATAAATATTAAAAAAAAAAAAAAAGGAAAAGGTTGAAGGGTGGTTTGAGGGTGGGACGAGGAGTTGCGGATGACGCGCGACCAAGACGCCCGTCTCCCTCCCAATGACGCAAGCAAAAAGGTTCGATCAATGGCCTTCCATGAACATCGGCCTGCCTTGATGTACTTTTTCCTTTTTTTTTCCCCTTCTCCCTTCTCCTTTCAGAGGGGACACTTGCACACGCAGACGTCATTGTCAATTCGAAAAGCGTACACTTTGGAAACCACCATCCCTTTTGTAATAATAATAAGAAGAAGAAAATAGGGAAATTCCATCGATGTGAAATTCTTTAACGATTCATTGGCCTTGCCCGCCATGTTTCCTTTGCAACGAAACACATTTGAGGCAACAGTTGCTTCACGAAGCCTTCCCTCTCCTCCCCCTATCCGCAAACAATATAAAGAGAGAGAGAAACAATGATTTAAATTCCGGTTAATGCCTCAAGAGAAATTTAAATACATCGCCATGAAAACACAATTTTTTTTGACGATGTCGCTTTCGTTGCATCCTCATTGTCAGGAAACAAGTTTTCCATGCTGTCATCCCTGCTTTACAAGTAAAGGATGAATTTAAACAAAACAAAACAAAACAAACAAAAATAAATAATAAATTGGCAGTTTTTCCTCGTGCCATCCATCATGGACGATCACGGCCTCTCGTCTACGTTCGTTCAACCTTTTCACGCAAGTCGACGTTTGGTTGGAAACAACACGATAACTTTGTGTGTGTTTTTCATACGATATAAACGAAAGAAGGAAAAAGAAAAAAAAAAGGGAATTCAGGACATGCGGGGCAGCGAAAAAAAAAGGCGACCGTCATGGAACCGTGACTTGGCACCCAATAGTTTTCCCTTTTTTTTATCCTCTTCCTCATCCTTCCGTTCTACATTTGATTTCATTTCTCAATTTCTGGTCTCTCTATTTCATCACAACAATTTGTCGCCGTGTGCGTACATCAAATACAAATCAAAAATGAAAATAAGAGAAATTGAATTTTTTCCTAAACGAATGTACCGCCTCTGCCGGGATAACTTGTCAAAACCCATTATCGCTCCATAAGAAGAAACAAATCAAAAGAAAAAAAAAAATAAAATAAAATAAATGTAGGTCACAACCTCTCACTCTCTCTCTGTGTGTGTTTGCAAAACGACAACCATACATATGCATCCATGTAGAGAGAGAGTAGAGAGTAGAGAGCGTAAACGAGGATACAGAGGCACAAAAAAGGGAAATCTCCATGTGTCGGCGAACGTCTGTCCTTTTATAGAAAAAAAAGCAAAGCGACCCTCGTATCAGTGGCCCCCTTTTTTTTTATGATTGTCTTCTTCTTCTTCCTTCACGATGGGGAAAAAAATAAAAACTAGGCCAACAGTGTGTGTGTGTGTGATTCGATGCCATCATACTACAACCACTTTACTATGACTACGGCTGTAACTGTTCTTTTTTTTATTTGAAAATAAAAAAAAACAAAAAAAATCCCGCGCGCCATCTTTGAAAGTGAAAGCTGCAGCTCGAAATCACGCAACGGGCTGAACGCAAAAGGACAACAACAACAACAACAACGAAACATGGGGGATACGCACATGCGAGAGGAAGGAAGAAGTTGTACCAAGTCAATTGACTACGAGATTGGCCAACCGAAATAAAAAAAATAAATAAATAAAAAATTAAATTAAAAAGTAGGGCAGGGTCTCCCCTCTCTTTCCTTTTCGCGTTTTTTTTTCTTTTTCTACTCTCTCAATTAGAAAAATGAACAACCCGAATAGAAGCAGAAAATAAAACATAAAAAGAGAGAGAGAGAGGTCCGCCCTCTTCCTTCCTTCTGAACTATTCCACCAACAACCCATACTCTGCGTGTGTCCTATTTTTTTTTACACGCACACGAATTGTGCGTGTAGAAACGAACGAGAAAGAAAATAGAGGGGGGGAAGAGAGAAGGATTTCACTTTCCCAGACAAGAGGCGGGTCACGACCAAAACGATGGCGAAATGTGTGTCCGACACGATACGGACACGAACGCCATAAAGAACAGCACCCACCACCACCTCCTTCCCCCCACCTCCCCCTTACAAAAAAAAAAAAAACGTGGGGACTCTTAAGGAAAAAAAGGAAAGGGATATGATGAAGGAAATGTGTGTGACCCAGAAAAGAAAAAAAAGAAAGAAAAATGATTTTCGAGTTTGTTTGCCGCTCTTTTCTGCGCGAAAAGAGAAGATGAGAAAAAAAATGAAACACTTACGATAACGTTTCATCAGAGATTTTTTGTAAGCTTTCGGATTAGCCAATCCCAAATCCATGGGATTCTGATGAGAATCATCGGAATCTTCCTCAACGTCCGAGCCTAGACAGCAATCGTCATCGTCTTCGTCGTCATCGTCGTCCTCGTCGTCGTAGCCGACAAGAGAACGACGTCGATGACGTCGCATCATTAAGAGATCGTGAGCGTCTTGACAGTGGCCATCGGACGCCGTTTGTTGTTGCTCGTCGTCTTCGTTGTTGTTGTCGTCTGGCGCATCTTCGTCCTCGTTGTTCTTGTTGTTCTTGTTGCGCCTCTGCTGGCGATGAAAGCGATGCTGCATGCGATAATGACGTCGCGAACGATCGCGATCCTTGGCGCTGCATCCGTCCGCCTCTTCTTGGTCGGCCGCCATGGCATCCTGTTGCGCTGCCGCCGCCGCATCGGCCGCGTGCTGTTGCTGCTGCTGGTGGTGATGTTCCAGCAGCCACTGGCGCTGGCGCTCCATGGCCATCAGCTGACGATGATAGGCCACGTAACCCAAATCGGACAGGGCGCGGAAATCGGAAGTCGGCGAGCGCGGAGGAGACGGCGGACCGGCCAGGCTGACGACCAGACCCGACGATCTGTCACCGACGCGATGATGATGAACGTCCGCCTCTTTGACATCGAGCCCATCAGAGCGACGGCCAGCATTGGCCGAATGAAATTCGCCCAATTCTTCTTCCTCTTCGTCGTCGTCTTCACTGCGACGCCGAGAATTGCAACTCAAGTCCAGCGGCAAATCGTTTTCAATGACCGGCTCGGCTGGAGCCGCTAATAAACTCGTGTTCCTCATTTTTTTTCTTTTGCTTTTTTTCAGGTGAAGGGGTGGGGGGGAGGGGTGTTTAAAAGTACAAAGACCGAGTCAACAAACAAATTGCCTCTTCTATGATTTTCACACTTTTGTGATTAGAGAGCGCTGACAGAAAGAAAATGGCCAAGGATGGATCACACTGATGAGGAGCTGCCGCAATTTTGTTTTTCCCGCTCAATCAACGCATCGTCACGCCACAATCCCGACAATCAACGACTGCAGGTAAGCGCTCTTTTGTTTTGTTTTTTCTCTTCTTTCCTTCCTTGATAGTAGCTGAGATTTCACACACACGTCCGTCCATCCATTCAAAAATGATTTTCAGTTCGCTTCGAGCGGCAAATTTGAATAAAATGCTCAAATTCCAAATGGAATTATCAAAGGGAGAAAAAGGGCCGCACTTGTCGCACAATCCACACACACACACATACACACGTACACAAAATCCCCCAACCAAACGGTAGTGGGGTGAGGGGGGGTTATTTTTTTCAGCGGAAAATAAAAAGTTAAAACAAAAACAAAAAAAAACAAAAAAAAAATTGTGTCCCGACGTGAAAATGAAAAATAGAAAAAGGAAGGGAGAGGAGGAGCAGCAGCAGCAGCGGCAACGGCACACGTCTGTACTGTACGGAGCCCAGTGGCCTACTGACACATTGGCAGGCGGCGGTACTCGACTGCACTGTAGAGTCTCGACAAAGCCGCAACCCCACCAGTGACTATACTACCAGACTCGCCTGTAGCTAAGCGTATATGCAATATTAGTACGAAGAGAGGCCGCAACAAATGCGATCGCAGCGCCACACTAGTCGCCTCAAATAACGGGTTGTGAGGGGGGGTGGGCCAGGGAAAAAGAGAGAGTGTGTGTGTGTGTGGCTGGTGTGTGCAAGTTGGACCACTATCTCCGCCCAATTTCCCTTTCTTCCACACTCTTTCAAGTTCCTTCCCTACAATTCTTTTTTTTTTTTTCAATTTTTATTTTTTGGCGTTTGTTGAATAGTTTGGCTCTTTTTTATTCCCATTTCCCTTCTCGACAACAGACTCGACATCACTCACGATTTCTGAGGGTTTTTTTTTTTTTCTTGATGTCGACCTCAATTCCTTTTCCTTTCGTTACGAGTTTTATTCTTTTTCTCGATTCGATATGTAACGAATGTCCAGCAAATTATACTGACCAGTTCTTTGAATAATTCTCACTTGAATTCGTGACTTGTCAGATGACAATATCAAAAGAAATAAAAAATAAAAATAACGGGACTTTTTGTTTCGTTTCCCGAACACGGGGACCCAATTTTCGGATGCAATTTCAGACGACTATGACGTCATATGGCAATGCACACACGGGGGGGATCGAAGGATTAGCTCTTCTGCTGCCTTGCCTCTCTCTTTCCCTATAGGTCAGCCAGAAAGGGGGGAAAAAAACAAAAGAATGAAGACTTGATGGAAGCCCATCGATATATCCGGAGCAATAGTGCGAAGGTGCCGCTCTTCGTCAAGCCAACTGCAGCCAGGACTTTATTGGCCGCTTTTGTTTTGTTGTTGCGTTGGTCGGCCTGTTTGTTTGGTTTTTTGTGAGCGACAAAGACAAAGTAGATATTCCAAGACTCGGCAAGAAAAGAGCCATATAGCCACGGATTCGTTAGAGAGCCAATTTAAGAAATCCTATTGCTAGGAAATCCCAAAGCCGTTGAAATTGACACACGGAGAAAAAGAGAAGAAAACAAAACAAAAAAACGAAAATAAATTCACGACAGACACACACACACACACAAAAAAAGGGAAAATTTCAGAGAAGGCAGCAACTTGAAAGACACGCTTCGTTCCTTTTCTCTCTCTCTCTCTCTGATCTTTCACGCTCGTGTGTTTGGGACACCACCGTCTAGCCTACGCCAAGGCTAAGGCAAGTAGCGATTGACGTCATCCAGAGGAGAAAGAAATAAAAAGAAACAACAACAACAACAACAAAAAGCGACGCCACACCGGCCAACCGTGTCGTTCTCTTCGCGTGATGTGGAAGAATCTTCTTTTCCCTTTCTACTATTAGACCCTCTTCACCAAAAAAAGAGGAGCATACGCACACAAGACAGACAGATCGTCGCAACGGTCGTTCAACAGAGCGTCGCATTTGAACGAGGCGCACACGCACAGGCCAGAATGCAAAAGGGATGGAGTGATGGGTAGAAGATTGTAACGGCCATTAGGAAAAAAAAAGGACGACGAGATGATGAACGTCGGCTCGTGAATCCAATGACGCTCTTCCGACTCGACTTCCTCCCGACCGTCTTAACGTCCTCAATTGATCCACAAAGATTCCATTTCCTCCCACCCCATCTTGAAATGGCCTTCTTTTCTATTCTTTCCCTCCTCGGCCAGGCGTAAAAATACAAGATTTTAGAAACAAAAAACAAAATAAAAAATAAATAAACGCATCAACATCTTGGAAAGCATCTTCTCCAATCGGCTCGCCTTCGTCCCTCCTGTCCATATAAGGCGGCACACGACGACAAGAGACGACGATGGCCGGCGATGGGCGCACAAGTTGCCGCTTGTAGAATTCCCCGACTTCGTCCAAAATAATAATTTTAAAAAACCTTTTCTCTCTTTACTTTCTCGTCATTCGCCAGACAAAACGAAATAAGAAAATGGCCATAAGCCGTGCAGCATAACCTCTCGGAAGGTACGAACAAAAAAAAATAATCATAAATAAACCAATCGTTCGTGAAAATGTAGAGTCGTGAGAACGACCAAACAAAAGAGAGTGAGAAGCTGCGGTAGTCGTAGGGAAATGGAGTGTGCCAAAAAAATAAAATAAAAACCAGAGAGAGAATTTTTTTGATTATTTTTCGTGAAAGAGAAAAGAAAATCCCAACAGACAAAGTTGATCCCCTCCACTCCTTTCACTTGTTGGCCTTCACGCTCAACCGGCGTTTCAAGTTATGATTCTTATTTTTATTTTTCGCCTTTTCTGTTTCACTCTACAAGTTGTTTCAACATTCGGCCAACTACGAGACCGCACACGACCCATCCATCATTGAATTCTTATCGGAGTTGGGGGGGTTGGATGGGTTACGAAACGATTCAAGGAGTGAAGCTGGGCCATTGACTTGTTTCTAGTTGTACGCCGGGCAACGGTGGTTCCTGGCCAATGGATTCGGCCTAGTTTTTGACGGCCGAATCCAACGACAAAGAAACGACGTGCAGCTAAAGTGAACGCCGTGCGTGTTTTCACCGTGCGTGAGTGATCAGAAGGTTACACGTTCACGCCAAAATAAGAGGGGGGAGAGAAAAAAAGAGAGAGGAAGCAAAAAAGAGAAATTCTTGTTGCCCCCTTTTTTCTTTTTCTTTTTTCTTGTATGTGTGTGTGTGTTTTCGTAAAGAGTAATGGGAAACAAATGAAATTCAAAAGGTATAGGAAGACAAGCGGCAACATTCTTAGAAAGGAAAAACATTGAATCAAAAATCAATCGACCCAATGCATTTTCTAGTGGAAAGAAATCCGAAAAATCTGAATTGCTCTCGTCTTTTCCGATGATTGAGAAGCGCCCGCATCATCAGGTCAATTTCACAAGATGAAATGACGCAAGACGCGCGCGCACACAAAAATGCAATTTTTGCGTGCGCGTCTCTACGTGTAGGAGTTGCAATGAAACGACGGAAAAGTGGCAAAGTAGGTCATCATCATCATCATGGCGTACACAACTCAACCCAACAGAGGAAAGAAGAAGAAATCCAAAAAAGAAAAAGAGTACGCGAGTGCGTTTGCGGTTTAAGCTGCGGAAAATCAGACAGAGGAAAAAAAGAGAGAGCGGATTGGTGTGGTCGTGGCCCTCCATCCGGAGGTGCCAGTGAAAACGAAACACAAAGATTTCGTTCTCGCCGAGGTCGACACAAATCTCAAACGATTCATCATTAAAAGCGCGCAAAGATGAGCCTTCATTTCACAAAAAAAAATGATAAAATTTAATAAAACAAGTCAAAGATTTCCGCGAAGCCAAACGCGTTAACTAAACAAGTGAACTTTGAACAGTTTCAAATGAGTCGACAGCGACCAGTGATTGCATTCATGGGGCGATACGGCCAGAACGCGTGAACTGGTGTGTGTGTGTTGAAGGCGAGGGCAAGTGCACCCGAATGTTGTTGATTATTAGAGACCCATATCCCACAAAAGCAACACTCTCGACTTGATGCACACATCGAGATAAAGATGGACGACACATGGTGTGTGTGTGTACGTGTGTGGCTTCTTGGCCAGCGCAAATAGAATGTCCTACAACACACACACACACACAAAAAAAAGAAAAGCTGATATCTACTTCCTGATTGCGATAAATTTCAAGTCGACAAGATGTCCTCCTCTTTGCGTCAGCGTAGTAAATAGACGGTACAAAGGGAAACGCACGAGAATAAAAACGAGAGGAGCTGGAAAAATAAGAAACGTTTGAGCGTCATGTTATCAACATTCGTGATTTGCCCTTTACGCAGAGACGAGAGGTAATCAAACAAACAAAAATCCCGACACTCACTTCCTTCATTGTATACCAACAAATGTGACAAACAAAAATATCCAAACATTTGTCCAATTTAGTTTTTGTTTGTTTGTTTGTTTGTTTTTTGAAAACTTTGCAACCAACTGTACGGTTGCAATATACGATGACGATCGTTTCTTTCCTTATGCGCCCAACTGTCGGGCGCCATTCTCTCGTGAGAAGAATTTCCTGTTCCTGACATCGGGTCATCGTCGACTACGTCAGAAACGACAACTTTCTCTTTTCGACAAAATTGCAACCGCGTATGTGCCAACAACATCGTCGAAAACGCTCTCTACATTTGTTTGTTTTCTTCTTCTCAGTTAGGGTCTCAAAAAAGAAGCGAAAAAAAAAAAATTTATAGGGGAGGTCTTTAGTTATAGAGAGAGCCATAAAGAGATATTTAAAAAGAAAGAAAGAAAGAAAGAAAGAAAGAGAAAACGACATAACGAATTATGTACGTGCCACCATAGAGTGAAGAGGACAGAGAGAAAGTGACTACGGTTCCCTTTCCTTCTCATTTTGGAATTAACAATCACATTACAATAATTCCTCCTTCGTTTTCGCCGAAACCTATAATTACATCATCACCCTAGATGGGTATAGGAAATTGCCATTCTTTTTTTTTTTTTATGTAACCACTGTTCCAAAAATGATTGAACTCGTGGGGCGTAAAATCAAATAGAGAGAAAAGGATGCGCGCAATATTTAGTAAATGATTTTAGTTGTAAATTTGGATTTTTTTATTTTATTTTTTGGCCCGTCCTGGTTTTTATCAGTTTGGACTTGGGAGTCCTAGTGGACTTCCTGTTCCTTGTCTTGATAATTCCTGTGACGTCCACTGTTTGCTTCGTATTTCGCCAGATCTTTCTTTTCCCCGTTCACTCGGTGCAACTGTCCTCGATTTCAATTGAACGCCGTCCATTCTGTACTTGGCGAACGTGTGTCCTGGCCTTCCCGTTAGTTGAAAATACATTGCCACCCTCGTTTTTATCAGGAGCCCCAGTTCATTGGGGCGTTTCACTCGTTTTTCTTTTTCCTTTTTTCTTTATCGCCATTCCACATTTTTCGAGAAAAGAAAAGAAAAGAAGCGACAGCTGTTCAAAACGTCAATGATTTAAACTCATTTGTATCGACAAGTGGCACATTTCCTGCATTGTTTTTACGATGTAACACGAGGAAATCAGACATTTCTGAAAGACGATATGCTAATTGTTCACGCCGATCCTTGCGGGGAAAACCGGCTGAATCTAGAGAACCTTCCCCATAGGTGGCGAGCAGCAAAACAAAAACAAAGGCACAAAAATTACGCAAAAAAAACCAAAAAACAAAAACCAAAAGTGGAGCAAATAGCAGCCGCCGGCCCAATCAGTTTTGGCTGGACGACGATGAAAAACGAAAACGACGACCTTGGATTCACTTTCTTTCTCGTTCGGGTCGGGCAAAATGGCGTGAGCCAAAATAATATTAAAATTTAAAAAATAAAAAATAAAAAGAATCAAGAAGGAAAGCGAAAACGGGGCCGGAATGACTTGTTCGGAAAATGGAAAACCCAACCAACCACCGACACACAAGATAAACGGGAACACGGAGGTAATCAAAATCATTTGAAGCCATCAAAAGTTCCGTACGTTCCATTTCAAATCACTCGGCGTCTAGTAGAAATGATACCAAGTGTGACACGTATTTCATTTCTTTTTTTAAATTTTTTCTTTTCCTATCTGAAATGAATTGATGTCTAGCGTTTGATACGTTTTTAGAAAACAAGACAGGGAGGTGGTTGGACACGAAAAATGAAACGGACGCTGGACGATGTCGGATGGAACAAAGTGGGGGGGAAAGAATTCAACAGATGAAATCAACAGACAACTTTTTAATCATTTCTTATTTTTGTGTGTGTTCCCCAAATATTGAAATGCTAAAAATTGTTTTGGTGCGTTTTTCAAGTGGACCACTTTCCCGGTCTCGACCCACTCTGCCCACCTCCCCATTTATTTAGTTTGTTTTTTGTTTTTGCGTAGCATCCATTTCATATCATTTTCGTGATGCGCTAGTTTTGCCATTGGCCCATTCGTTCTTGTCGTAAACAGGAACAGGGTAGACACAACCGCCAAGGAGAGGCAGTTGGGCGGCAGTGTGAATAACTGAATGAATATTATTCCGCATACAACAAACAACAACACACACACACACAAACGGGCCCTGCCTTCGTTCGTGTGTGCGGATACGGCAAAGGCGTACAGAACTCGACCTCAATTCTCCAAACTCTTTTTTCTTGGTATTGTAAAACAAAACAAAATCCGCCTCGTTTTTGTTTTTTTGTTTTGTTTTTCTTTCGTAATCAATTCTATGCACTACACCATACATGACGAAGTGAATAGAATCCAGGCAGTAACATTCAATTCGTAAATAACACGGTAGGAGAGAGAAAGAGAGAGAACACGTATGTTTGCAAGATATAGGCAAATCGCGTTCATCATCTATTGATACAATTTTCTCTAGTGAATCACTAGAGGAAAGGGGGGGGGGACAGCATTTACTCTATTGACATGCCACGTGTCGTGTTATGTAAAAAGCAAAATAAAAAGGAAGGAGGCGAATTAGACCGGAAGTTTTTCCAAGAACTCAATTTAACCAATAGAAATTGAAACTAAGCAGTGCGTGTGTAGAACAGTGGGTAAGCCGATAGACTACTACCAAAAGTATTGCGATTTGTGTGGACGAGGAGCAATTCAAATCTAGGCTAATGCTGTTCATCAAGAGTTGAGCCCAGCACATTTTTGTTTTTTATGTGTGTGTGTGTTGAATTTGTCGAAGTAGAAGGCAGACCGTGACGGGCAGAAAGAGAGATAGAGAAGATGGGGAAAAAAAAGGGGGGGGGGGCGACACATCTCCGACGCAACTGTAGGCGAACATCCGTTCCCTTTCCGTCACAGCGATCACAACTGAATTTATCAGTTTCCCTTTTTTATTTGATTTGATTTATTTTTTTTTTATTTCTAAAGAAAATATTCAAATACGTTTATTTTAAAAAAGATTTCGTTTTTGTTTTAAATGGAAAAAGCCGTGAAGGTTTGCCCACTACCTCCCGAAAATTCGTGACTGTTGATTAGCAAATTAAACTTTTTTCCCACCTCAAAATCCAAAAAAAAAAATCAAAAAAAAAAAAAAGAATTTAACAAAAGAGAGAGAGAGTCACGAATGGCAAAGTGGAGAGAAAGGGAAGCGAACAGACAGAAAAAGAGCAGCCATCTCCCTATCTCTATACGCTTCTAGCGTGTGTGTTAGTACATAGAGAAGGCGAAAACGATAACGGAAAATAAAACATTCGACATTTTCAAAAGAAATAAGAAGAAAAAAATAAAAAAAAAAATTAAAAAAAGGGTCATTCGAGAGAGTCAAAGCCTTGACATACTTGTCCACTTTCTTATTGTTGTGGTCGATTTGTAATAGGACGACGGCGGGACACACGCGCGCACACACAATGCAATTTGACTATTTCGCCATCGACTGCCTTCCTCGAAAAAGCGCCAATTTCAAAACCAAAACAAACATTTTTTTTTTTTTTTGTGTTGTTCTTTTGTTTTTATTTCGTGTCCCGATTATTTTGTACAATTTTCTCATATCTTTTAACCCCCCCCCCCTTGTTATACAAAGAAGAAGAAGAAACGGGGAATTGATAATAAAAATAAGCGAAAAGAAAGAAAGAAGAAAAAAAAAATGAAAACAAAAACCAACTGCGTGACCCACTCCCGTTCGCTAGTCGGAGCCGGAGGCGGTGTCTATTCGACCAGATGCGAGTTGCGCATGGTAGTATTGTATGCATCAAGTCACTTTCGCTTTTCTTCGTTCCCTATTATCGTCCGTCTATCGTCCTACTTTCGCCATCCCCCTCTTTCCTTTTTCCTTCATTTTTTTTTTCTCGTTTCGTTTCGCAGAGACACGTTTTGTCTTTGTTTTTTTTTTTCCTCTATCGCGCTTGTATACAATTTCTGGTCAACACCTCCAGCTACCAGGTTCCAGCTCATTGGCAACTGGTTGCTCAGATCAAATTTCATTGATATTTAAAAAAACAAACAAACAAAAAATTCTCACCCATAAATAACGATAAGAACAACACGTTGAGAGTTAATTGGCAAATTAAAAAAAAAAAAAAAAGAAATGACGAGATTGTTAATAGAAAAGGGATCACAACTGGCCAATATGGCGATTTAATTGGCGCAATCTCGTTCGCTTTATTATTATTTGACTTAAAAAAAAAACAGCATTAGATAATCGCCTGACGTTCATAAAAGAGGAAAGTCTTGCGTTCCTTTCGTGTCGCCATGTTCTTTGCCCCTTCCCCCCCCCCCCTCTCCATTTGGCTGCATCAGCGATTTGACGATGACTGACACGTCAACCACCCGTCACGAAACCCAGAACTTCCCCCCATCACCCGGATTTCTTCCTTCTTTCGTTCCTCTTCTTTCTTATTATTCAGATTGATTCAATCAACACGCCACTAACAAGTAACGAGATTCATTGTCGTCCCTTTTTTTTTCTTTTGAACGCTCCCATCTCAACAGCCAACTAACTGCTATTTTCCATAACTAGCTCCAATCTAGGACGCGTCAATCACGCCAAACTTTGTTGGCCCTAGCCGCTTGTAAGGAGACCTTTGACTTTGACCAAAGAAGAGCGTAAAATGGGAGGAGATTTCAAAAGAAAAAAAACGAAAATCCAAATTCCCGCGGTAGAAAATTCAACACATTCTTGCGAGTTGAACGGGCAAGCGACAAGCGTGAAAACTGCTTAAACCGTTTCATGGCTGGCGCATCCCACGATTGGAATAGATGCAAACTGCACAGCCAAAGTTAGTAAGGCCACCCGCAATTCGGTTTTGACGACAGACGAAACGTCGTCCTACTAACAGGCCGTTCATTTAAGGAAGGAATGTCCTAACCCCAGCGCCGTTCGTCTCCCATTTTTGTTTCCTTAAAAATGTTGACGGGTCCCTTTCGTTCTGGATTTTTTTTTTATTTCACCAACAAAAAGAAGAAGAAGAAGAAGAAGAAAAAGAAAAAAATGAAAATATGAAAATCAATGTTCTCTCTCTCGTCAGCCGGAAACAAAAAGAGACCTGCTCATTTCCCTTTCACAACAAGTACAAAAAGAAACGGAACGAATGTTGAAGGTTGTTCTCTTTATCACGTTCCTTTTCCCTTCTTTTTCTTCGCTATTTTGTAAGGACGGGTGGGTAGTTGGTGGTGGGCCCCTGGGTGGCAGCGTTTCGCCATTTTCCTCGTCGTGAAAAAAAAAACGAACGGGCAACACGTATGGCTGACGTAAATATATACATATATAAAAAAAAAAAGTGAAAGTATGTCGCGCGTGCAACAGCCAGCCCAAGAAGAAGAAGAAGAAGAAGACCAAGAAGAAAATTGAGTTTGTTGCGTGACGGCCATTGTCGGCCCGCGGGGTCTCAGTTTCGCCTCCTCCCACCGTAAATATCATTTTTTTTTTTTTACAGGAGGCCAGAAAGAGAATTTGGCACAACGTTCTTACTTGACATCTCTCCTATTTTACACGAAGAATGTAGAGAGAAAGAGAGAGAGAGAGATGTATGTAATCATAACGAGGCCACAAAGGCGGACGGCAGCGGTGCCGACACGGTTCGAGGCGCTACGGAAATACAAGGAAAGAGACGGTCCAAAGTCCTGCGAATAAACAATCGTGTCCGTCTCTTTTCTTGGTCATCGTTTACATTTTTCAAAAAGATTCACACACACTCTCACGAAATGAGATACGTTTTCAGCGTAATTTACGACGCGGATCAACAGTGAAGACATTTTTGTTTTGTTTTGTTTTTTTAAAGCTCTTGAATTTCTCTTTTTTTTCCCCCTTCTATTTTTGGAGCGTGTGCTGGAATTCGGATTTTTCCCAGACGTATATATTTTAGGGGGGGGGGGCGAGTTCTTATACAGGTGATGCATGTTCAGTATACTGGCAATAGTAGTAGTAGTAGTAGTAGTAGTAGTAGTAGAAGAAGACATTTTATGTTGATTAACGATCTCCTAAAGCTTCTTCATCTCTTCTTCGTATTTGGCTTTATAGCTGCCAACTTGTATGGAGGAAACAACATCAACACACACAAAAAAAAGGGCGGTATGTTTAAAATAAAGAAAAAAAAACTGTTTCTTTTTTTTTTGGGGGGAAAGAACGCGTTAAAAAGAGGAGGACAACGAGAGACCTAGGAGCCACGACATTCCTCTTTTTAATGACATTTCCTTCTTCTTTGAAATTCGATTTTCCCGCCGTTACATGAGGTGGATTGTGTTCGTAACCAGAGCTCACGGTCGCACCGCAAAAGGTGACTTTAACCCAATGAATTGACAATTTTTAAAAAGAAAAAAGGGGAACGCTATCCATCGATCCCTGTGGCCATTGACGCATGTAAAGAGTGGGAAGATGGACGTCGGCTGGCGTCGTTTGTTTTGTTTTTTTCACTTAACGAAAATGAAAAAGGACGCTAGGACGTGCAAGAAGGAAGAAGGATCGTCTGGAAATAGATTGAAATGTATCTACCAAGTCGGTCGTAGACTTCCGAGCGACGGACGCGCGCGCACACACACACACACACACACAGTGTGCTAAGCGACTGGCAAATGCGACAGTTCTTATTTTTGATTTTATTTTGCGGTCAAAAGAAAAGCAAACGTCGTGGGCGTTGTGACCGGCCGATCCGACGGGAATAGACGGCCATCGTCGGTACTGGCACAAACAAAAATAAAGAAACTGCACAACAAAAGGCGGACGCACAAAGCGAAAATGGGGCGAAATGTGTCGCTGTCTGTCTGTCCAAAAGGAAGTGGAGGAAGAGATCCTTTAGGGTCGACCCTAAAGTGACTTTGTTGTCCATGTCCATCGTTTCCGGATTGAGTGCAGTTCCGTGTCGCCATGGGAAAGGGCCCGGGGACCTTAGACGCGTCCACTACCCCGATGGACGTGCACCCCCAAAAATTTCACAAAACCAAAGAGAAAAAAAAAAACAAAACAAACAAACAAAAGACTTTGAGCGGATGATTTCCCAAGTACCCCCCCCACCTTCTAAATAAAAAGGTACAAAAAATAAAATAAAATCCTGTTCCACCAGAGTGCACCACCACCAACTTCTTGTTTGTTTTTTTTTACGGGGGGAAACGCGTGTCCTTCGTTTTGTGAGAACGGGCCGACGAACCCGAGAGAGAAAAGAGAATTGGTGACGCAAAATAACACACACACACACACACACACACACAAAAAAGTAGCCGACGTAACACAACCGGTCCGCTTTAGCAAGTAAACGACCGTTAACCGACACGAGGACACGGTGGACTATATAAGTAACGTAAAGTAGGAAAGAAAAGGGGAGAAACAAAGAGCTTTCGGTCTACTATTCGTGCTGGACGCTGGTACTTAAGTCTGACGTTTTTGGATCATATGACGTAAAGATCCCTTTTCATTTTCTCTTTTTAAGAGAGATAGAAACAACCAGATGACAACGTAACCGCAACCGGTGGGGCACGTGTCCGCTTTGACCGATGACCCCCAGCCACTCATTTTCCCAAATTGCAAAAATTAAGTTCCTCCCCCCCACTTCAAAATGAGATGCGCATACGGCGTCAGTGAGCCTTTTTTTTTTTCATGAAAAAAAAAAAAAAAAATTGACACCAAACACTGGCACATTTTTTTCGGTGTGTGTTACAACCCCCTCTTCTTTTCAATCCTTTTTTATCTTATTATGTGGATGGAGCGGCGGGAAGTTACAACATGCGCTCGTGTGCGCTGTTGATTGAGTCATTGCTTGGGATGCGCTACAACAAGAGGCTACCGCAAAAGAAGAAAAAAAAGAAGAGGGAGGAGGAAGAAAAAGATAAAATGTGACACGCCAACAAAAAAAAAAAAGAGCCGGCGATGATGTCAAACCTCCTCTTTTTTGTGTGTGTGTGCCTTGTCGTCGCCGTCGCTAGGTGTCAATTATCAACTCGGCCTCTTGGTGTTTTGTCTTGGTACAGCAAAAAAAAAATAGGGGGATAAACTTAACAAACCTACACACATCAATGGCAACCCAATCTTTGTCTTCCTTTTTAACCCAATCCGCCGCCATCTCCGCTTCTTTCTCCCCCCCATAACAACATGGCGAGAAATCATCATGACACCATCTGTTAACAACGTTAAAGATTAAGTCCAAACACGCAAATATTTCTGTTGGTTGAATTACCAAACATTGAAATTGGAATAGATTCAAGTAAATCCAATAATAATTGGCAATCATCCTTGGAAGTCTGTCGCAACCAAAGGAAATAAATTAAAAAAACAAGGGGGAAGGTGGGGGGAATGAAAGCGGAAATGCCGTTCGATCCAAGCGTATGACTACGATAGTTGAATGTAACGTCTGACTTGTTCTTTGCCACTCTTTTATATAATCATTCCTTCCTCCTTCGTTTGCCCCCCCCCCCTTCTTGCAATTCCTTTGTTGCCCTTCTTGTGTAACATGTGACTCATCCCCCAATGGAATGCAGCGCTGCTATTTTTGACGCGTCAGAATAAAGAAGAAAAAAAAAAAAAAGGCGTCCCACATGTCCAGCAGGGAGAAGAAGAAAAACGGTGAGGTGGGTAGCGAAGACGACGTAGATATTTACGAGGAACTCGTTAACCTCCTACATCTATGTCCTCTCAACTGATGTGTGTCCTTCAAGCACTTCAAACAAAAAAAAAACCCAAAAAGAGTTTGACTACACTTTCAGAGCCGGAAATTGATTCGCAAGGGTCGACGATTCTCGAAAAAAACCTCATCAACGATCGGCCTACGAAAAATAAAAAATTTCTTAGGAATTTTTTTTTTTTACAAACATAAATTTCGGCCCAGCTTTTTGTCCGCTCTCTTGGGGGGGTGGAGGATAGTGAATAATAGAAAAATGTCTGAATTTTTTAAATTTTCTTTCTGTGTTTCCGATACTGCGGATGAGTTTCTTCAACTGTTTTGTGTTGCATAGTGGGAATTTTAAAATGAAAAAAAAAAATGGAGGAAGTATTTTAAAAAAAGAAAGAAAAAGAGCGGGACATTTAAACGTAACCTATTACGAGCGCGAAGCTAAGGAAAGAAGAAGGAGATGTCGGGTGTTATGTACATTTTTTTATTTATAGTCGTCGGAGAGTGGGGTGGAGCTCCATGACGGCGTCGTATTCGTCGTCGTCCATCACACTCACTCACACCAGAATACGTGCACAAACACACACACACACACACAGAGAGAAGAAGAAAAAAAAAAAAAGAAAACCTAGCCCCGAATTAGATTTCCGTCTTCGGGATGGGTGCGGCTATGCATTGCTAGCTTCCCCATATACACACACACACACACGCGTGCGTACATGTTGCTAAATGCGGACGGTCATAAGAAGAAGAGGCCACTGGCACTGAAGAGTATCAAAAACCAAACAAAAATTTGAAGCAAAAAACGAAAAAATAATAATAAAAATGGCCCAGTTGCGCGCCAAGGCCTCCATCTGATTTTTTTTTCTTTCCCCCATTTAATTATTACGGTATTCTTTTCTTTCCCTTTAAACGTATAACAAAAAAAAAGAAAGAAAAACTAGTAGATGTTGCGCACGTTTGTGGCCGGTATAAATATACACTAGCCGACGTTATAAATAGCCCTCGTATCTATTTGATTTTTTTTTTTTTACTTGGAGGGTGGTGCAACAATCGCGGACTTGTGCGGATGAAAACACGCCCGTACTGGGAGACGCTGGAAACATTTCACCACCACATTCCAATCGTCGAAGAAGGAAACAAAAAAGAAGTAAAACTCTCTGCCCGATAAACAGACATAATACGCAGGAATGCGGAAGTATTTTCTTTTTTTTTTCTTTTTCTTTCTTGACTCATCATTTCAAATATCAATTTCAATTGCCCCCTTTATTATTTCACACTTTGTCCCCGCTGTTTTAATCCAATTTAAAAATATTAAAAAAAAAGGGAGTTTTATTTCATTTATTATTTTATTTTTTCAAATGGAATTTTTTTGTGTTTGCGCAGCAAGTTAAGCCCAGTGGAGTCGCCCATCCATCTTTGTCTGAAAAGTTATTTGTGTGTTTTTTTTCTTTCCCTTCTTCCTCGTTTCATTTCGCCACATCGGTTAATGCAAAACAAACGCACGCAGAGGTAGAAAGAAGAAGAGTAATCATTTTCAAAAGAAGAAGAAGGAAAAAAAAAAGAAACATTCAGACAGACTCGAGTGGTTCTCTCTCACTACGACGATCGATATCCAATCGCTTTCTTTTAGCCACCTCGTCATACCCATCATCAACATGAAAAACGAAGCAGTTCTTTCACACGTACCACCAATGCTAACATTTATTTTACAGCAACGCTTTTGTTAAATGAGTTTTTTCTTTTGCCGACAAATTAATATTCTCTATGGAATCCCTGGCGCCATAATGTCAAAATTCTTTTGTTTTTTAATTTTTATTTAAAGAAAAAAAGACGGACAAAACAGCCACAGCCGTTTGGGGGGATCTTTTACCGACATTTTAAGTGCCAGGGTTTTTATTTTATTTTATTTTTTTTTTTGGGAAGCGGGGGCGATTAAGAACGTCGTCGTTTATTATTCAAAATTTCTTTTTCTTTTTTTTTGTTTCCCCGAAGAGCCTCTTCACATGGCCAGGCATTGGTCGTTTATGGATTTGTTGACGGGCCTCTTTGATTCACGACTGTAACAACTAAAGACATTAGCCCATTGGGCATCAGAAGAAGGAAGTCAAATCAAAACGTGTCACCACCATTTCAGACTTAAAAAAAAAAAACATCAAGATTTAAAAAGGAACAGTCTGGCCGCGTGCAAAAGGCATGCAACCAGACGGGCCTATTTGCGTCAGCGCGACACTCCAAAAGACAAAGAATAGAACAGGAATGCGTATAGTATAGTTGTAGTCTTCGCAACCTACTAGATATACTATACATTTACCGTGTAAAGCGGTAAGTATTATAGTAGCCGGCTAACCCTGTCGGCAGAACGCGACGGGCGTTTTTGGTCCGTTTTATCACTACCCAATAGGTTTCCTATCCCGATCGTCTTCGACGACACTACACGCCTGGCCGGCTGTAATGTAAAGCCCTCACGATTTTTTTTTGTTTTGTTTTGTTTCTTTTCTTTCGTCGACGATGCGCGAAACGACAGATAAGGAGCCATCGCCCCTAAGAAACGCCCAAATGGATATTTAAAAAAAAAAGAAGAAGAGTAGCAACATTCCTTGCCATGCCAAACGCCACCACCAGGAAGCTAATACAAGAAAAAAATAAATAAATAAAATAAATTCCTAAACTATCCGGAAAAAGAAAAAAAAAAAAAATGTTTCCTCCTGTTCCGCGCAACGTATGGCTTCGAAACATTCCTCCGCTATATTTTGCCTTTTCAAATTTATTGGTTGACTTTTGTTTTGTTTTGAAAAAGAAAAAAAGATTGTGGATGTTTTATTCAATCCTTAGAGGACACATTTTTCATCGAGTTTTCTTTGCTTTGATATCTCTTCGTAACTTGTGTGCTGTTGAACAGTTTGCCTTGGAAAATCTCGCACAGGTTTCCTCGTTGACAGATTTGTTGCTCGGCGCAACGTTCGGCTTCTTCGTCTTCCTATGCTCCTGCTACGCGTCACAAACACGGCTGACCGATAAATCACGCAACGATACCGACGGACCAACTGCCTCTTTCTCCTATCCAGCCCGACGATTTATTTATTCCAACGACAGAAGAAGAAGAAAAAGACACCGAGCATTGCTCAGAACAGAAAAAAAAAGTTAGGCTCCATTAACTTTCTGGAGGATAAAAAAGCCCCTCTCTCTACCGAACCATCAGCAACAACAACAACAAGAACGGGAGAAAATTAAAAAAACAAAAAGGAGAGAAGTCGAAACATGCTGAAAAACAATAGACTGGCACTCATTATGTGAAAAAAAAGAATTGAAAAAGAATCAAATGTGGGTGACTGGGCTAAGAAAAATTCAGTGGCAAAGATGGGAGGAGAAGGAAGAAGAGACCTGTCTGGCCCGCCTTAGTTGCGTAACAAACATTTAACGTCGTTGTCGTCGTAACTGATACGACGCACGACAAAACGCGCAGCGACAAACAACAACAACAACGAATAGAAATATCTCGTCGTTATTTTTGTCTCCGGTTAAAACAAAAATAATACAAATAAAAATCTTTTTGAAGTCGACGTGACTATGTGTGCAAAGCCAATGTCTCGCCTTGTTGTTGCATCTTTAGAAAAAATACTTTTCAAATTCTTTCCCACCTTTGTGATGTTTAAATGCTTTTTAAAAAAAATCTCTAGTCCCATTTTGTTTTGTGCCTGGCCTTTTACTTGTTCTTTTTTTTTTAAATATTAACGACTGAAATAAACATGGGCGATCATCCAAAGAGACACGGAAAGCTGTTTGCCCTTCGGAACGGCCTCTACAACGGCCACTACTAATACAACAAAAAAGGTAAACCGCGTGCCTTAAAAAGAGAAGAAGAAGAAGAAGGAAAGAAAGAAGAGCGCCCTCTCTTTTCCTGCCTGTTGCGCGGTAGCTGGCATTTATATGTTTGTATATTATGCACGGAAATAACCGCCGCTCGAAAATAAAATATAGAAATAAGTCGACGTCTGTCTGTCCGTGTGTCTGCGTGAGTTGTGTCTTTTCGAGTTTGTGCGTACTCGGCTTTTGCCGTTGCCCCGGCTCATGTTCAGCGTAACGGAACGGAACGATGAAGGGAGAAATCGAGAGCAGAAGCGAAACGACTCCAACGGTGATCACGTGTCGCTCCAAACAATCCCCTTTAGCAGCGAAGAGCGAACATGCACATTGGCTCGTGCCAAAGTCGAGCATAAAGCATAAAGAAAAGAAGAAAAAAATGAGACAAAAAGTTGATGGACCTTGTCAATTGTGGGGGGAAAACTCTTGTTGGAACGCTCGCTCTCCATCGTGTGGAAAACTTCCGACTCAAACTGGCGAGACTCTGTCTCTGTCACGGCAAAAACTGTCATAATCATGCGTGTCATTTCGTCGTCAAAGCTATTCTTTGCTGCCTTAACAACAACAACAACGACAACAACAAGGTAAAAACGGTCAAAAACTTGAGCGCATACGTGATGAACAGGAAACTTGTGAGAGATTGAGAATATGATGGCTGCTGAATGACAGATGATTCCAAACAAACTCTCCTCTCTCTTGTTTGGTTATAATAAACCCGAGAGCCTTGCCCAAACGTTCCTCTTCTCCTTCTTTCTCTATGGGTGAAAAATAGCAGGAGAAGAGGATTGCCGTCCCTTTCTATCAGGCTGTCATCTTGCTCATCAAACCGAGCGGGTAAACGAAAAGAAAAAAAAAAGGAAAAGTTGACGATTTATTATAAAAGACTCACGGCGACATCTAACGAGCTCTCGGATGCTGCACGACAAGCACGTCAACGACGCGATACGACATTTAAAAAAAAGAAAAGAATCCGCAAGAACAAAATGACAAGACGAGATGAATGACGCAAGTTTTCTTCCAACCAATCAAACGATGGCCTTTATTTCGTCGCTTTGTCGAGGGGGGGCAAAGACGTCACACACACACGATGATCTTTTTAACCACGAGCTCTTCTTCTCAATTGGCTTGATTAGCCCTTAGCTAACTAGCAAAAGGTCATGAGGAACAAAGACCACATGCAATCTTTGCTGGAGTCGACAATTTCAAGCCACCCCATTTTTTATGGCGCCAATTCAAAAAAAAAATGTATAAATAAATAAATAAATAAATCACGTTTTCATACGTTAAAATAAAATGCGACGCGATTTGGCTTGTGGGTTCGTCGCGACGATTGCCGAAACAAAGTGATTGGCTTGAAGAAAAGCATTCGGGTTTAGTTTGGCTCGGCTGCCAAAACGATCCTTCCCTCCTCCTGCAATTAGTCTCATGCCAGCCCTTCCCCTTGCCCACATTTAAGACTTTAAATTGCCCCTACTGCTGTGTGTGTGTGTGTGTGATGACGGTGAGTGAAAAAGAGGGATCACACAATCACCTCTCCACAAGAATTCAAAAGGCAAAAGAGTTCATCAAGATTAATCTCCAAGATTGATGGAATTCCCTTTGGTATTCCCCACCCCATCCGGGCGGTAGATTACGTTACGGCCACACCGGAGATGGCGAATGAGCCTAAATTTCTCTCAAAAACGATGAGAAAAAGAAAAAAAAAAAAAAGATTAAAGGATCATTCCACTCAGTACGAGCTTGTGCGTAGAGCGTTAAAACAAAATATTAGACTAACAAGAACCTTGACGTCAATGTCACCCTATCGTCTTCCGACACTACTAGCCTACTACTCATTTTCCATCAAGACACACACTCCTTCTATTTTCGCCCTTTGATGTCGATTGTTTTGTATGCCACGTTGATGGAAGATTCGAGCGAAAGTAGATCCAGCCCATTTTCACGCTCCTCGCTCTTAATGAGCAACTCAAACTCTTGCGTCTTGTGTATGTGCGTGAGCGCGTGATCAAAGCGCTAGCAACGCCAGAGAGATTTAACGGGGGCGGAGGGAGAGGTGATAAAGAGAGCGAGGATATAATTGGAAGGATGCGGATAGACGAGAAATGAGAAGAACGATGGCATCGCGAAAAAGAAGAAGACGGAACCGTACGTTGCGGACGCCATCACACACTTGTTCCTTTGTACCACCAATCTCTTTGTTTGTCTTTCTACCTCTTTCACTTCAGAGAATACTCAGTATTTAACAATTAGAACGTTGACGTCAACCAGTTGGACACGTTCGATGAAAAGGGAGCTCAGCGCAAAACGAATTAAAGAAAGAAAAACAAAAAAAAGCCCGACCGAATTCAGGCAATTCACGTGAGCAGCGAATGCCCCGTATGGAAAAAATGAGACGCAAACGCCATCTAACGATGAGAAATGTTAGTGTCTTACCTTTGCTGGAGTCGGGTGAAGGCAGCGGTGGCTGAAGGTTGTCGCAGTCGACGTTCAACGAAGAGGTGAGCATCGAGAAGGGAGACATAGAGCGCGGTGATGACGGGGGCTCTTCCTTGATCGGTGCGATGCCTAGACTCTGCGCCAATGCGGTGCAAGACGTTGGAGGCAACGGGGCAGCAGGCGCCGCAAGTTTCTCTGCGAGTTGCGATTAGACAATAAGGTAAGGTGTGCGTTCAAACAGAGCAAACGGCCAGAGAATGAAAGAAGAATAATGAGGTCGATTTTTATACCTGCTAGGAGTGGATTGGCGGCAACGATGTTCTTGTTCTTAATTAGGGATGGCAGTGGGGAATTGAGGCAATGACTACTGGTTGTCCGCGAAGAAACGGGCGTCGATGGGGACGAGGTATTGACGCTCTTTAACAAATTCAACGACTGGTTGTGAAGAGAAGGTGTGTTGAGAAGGCTAGAAAGGGTTGGTGTGGCACTCGAGAGGGAGATGTATGTGGAAGAAGAACATGGTGGAGTTGAAGGTTCTCCGTAAGACAGTGGTAGATTCACTGGATGGTTGGCATTCATTGAAGGCAGGTAGCGACCACTGCTCAGGGTTATGCTACCCCTGACTGAAATGGTGGTGCCCTCCACGTTGCCTCCCAACTGCAGGCTGTGGCAGTCATTGCTGGAGACAGAACTGCTGCACTGGACTTGATTGCTACTACTGACAACTCCATTGCTACAGAAGTGTGAGTTCTGCAAACAAAAAGAATAATTCAGCTACTTCACAGAAAAACTGGAATTGACAATAACTCTTTACTTCTCTATGATCGTCCAAATAGTTTCTTTTGGCTAATCTTTTCCTGAGAAAATCATCAGCCTCTGTGTGGTTGTTGAGCAATGTAGTGCAATCTCCAACCTTACGTGGAATAATCATCATTATACTATCAACAATGTTTCGACAAACGTAAAATAAACTTACTTTCTCGTCAAATTCGGCGAAAATGTTGTCAAGTTCGAAGTTACCAAACTGTTTGAAGATCTCATCCTCGCCTTCGATCTCGGACACGAGGCCATTGAGGTCAGCATGCGAAAGTTCGGTCAGATCTGAGAACTCTCCTCCTTGACTGAGTGGCGGAACTGCAGTCGGTTGGACACTCTGAGCGGCAGTCTGAATGAATGGGCGCGAAAGCAGACAATTAACATATGAATCATTGAAACAATGAAACAAAGGCCCATCTAGCGGCACGATTAAAATTATTGGCTGACTTTTCGTAACATTTTTCTTTGCATAAAAAAAAGTAAATTAATCAGAAATGCAACTGTAAAATTACCAAGCATGAGAGATCCACCATTCTCCCGTCATTATCGGGACACCACAGCAAGTCGTCATCAATGAAAGGCATTATTTTGATGATGACTGGATAAATGCACGTTTATTAAAGGATATCAAAATCCTTTTGGAAATCAAATCTGGATTGTAGAAATAAAAAGAGAATAAACAATGATTCAGTAAATGACTAAAGTACAACAAGAAATACCGTTTATGAAAAGGCAGCAGCTAAAATGAGTTCCATATATGGCGTTCATGCGGAAGGACTTTGTCACTGTACTTTTTTTATACCTGCAATATTGAAATGAGAAAAGAAATTAGCATCTATTTTAGGTTTATAAACAAGACAATAGACAACACAAATTTACAACGCGGACAAAAACGTAATACTGAAATGTTATTGAGCAATTTGGCAACAACTATGTTGTTTAGCAGACGAGACTCTAGTGAATGGTGTGTCAAAGTTTGAAATAAAAGACAATTTTTGTTTTTGTAAAAATGGAGAAACAAAAAGAAGAATTAGACTTTTCGTCCACTGAATTTAATGCTCTAGAAGCATTAACTAGTCCCAATGTCACTGTTCCAATTCCTGACGCGCCAATGTACAATAACTTAGGTCAATTTATCTCAACGATAAATCGCGCAAGAGCGAGGCAGGCCCAAGGAGATGTGAGAATTTTACTCGTTTCTAATCCTCACCAACCCAATATATAATGTTTATGTTGCTAATGTTCTACAATTTGAGATTGTTTTTTTGTATTCATTATGATTTTTCATTTCATTACTCCATATTGCCATGCAGGGAGCAGGTCCCAGTACTCGGGATACCATCAACACCCTCAACTCCCTCAACCCATTAAAGCGAAGGTTTCTACCCCATCAGGGTAAGTATACACTTTTCGTTTCAAAGAAACATAAAATGTATGCTGTCATTCTACTGCACATGAGCATTGTTTATTTTCAAGTGATGACTACCTTCTGTGTTCAACAAGTGGTGGCCTTTCCATCAGTTTGTTAAGCTAACCGCTAGATGTCTTACGCTTTCAGTCGGTTCAACTAATCCAAATTCACGACAGCGACAAAAATAAAACTAAAAAGCACGCGATAAAATTTATTTTTTAATGACTGAAATTCAGAGCAAGGCATTTCTCCGCTTCAATTTTTCCGGCGTCACGGTCACTTAGTTACGCGCTTAATAGGCCATGGCTCTTACGATTGCCAGATTGAATGGTTAGCACAGTTGAATTTGAATGTGACCCTCTCGCGCTGAACGTATGTGCGTCTAACCAAAACAAAACAAAAAGGGCTGCCGAAATGTGTGCCGAGGAAAACCAAACTCCGCCACCCACCTTTTTCCTTCTTTTCATTTTTTATGATATTTTCTTTCTCCTGCGTAGTGTTTGTTTCTTTTATCTCCTATTCGCTAAAATCGTGTTGTCGCCACGGCGAGGTAACGGTAGGTTCGGATTAGGTTTTGTTTATTTTTCTTCTACTGCCAGTTATGGCTCGAAGGAACATTTGAGTGTGGATGGTCGTTCGTTCGCTCGCTTCGCTTTTGGTTGTTGATCTTTTCCTCGGCTTCTTTTTACTGTCAAACCCCGGAATGGATTGCGTGATCCCGCCTGCTGCTATACGGCTATATCGAGTATCCCTCTTTCCCAATCTCACCCACACACACTGGCAGGCACTTAAAAAAAAAAAAAAAAAATCCGAATGTCGTCAAAAAGCGGCGCAAAAAGAGACACCAACACCCTACTCAGAAATGTTACACCATTAAGGCATCAAGAGGCGAAAGACATGGGGCTTCATCGAACCACAACGATGACCCGTTTTGGAATGTCCGATAGAGCCCGCCCCTCTCTCTTTTTTTCCCTTTAAATTTTGCTATCTTTTTTTTTTTTTTTTACTTTAGCAAAGAGGAAAAAGGGGCATTCAAGTTGGCACTACTCACGCTCCTATACTCTTCCTCCCTATCGTGAAAGAGGAGGGTCATTGTCGCGGTCCGCTGATGCAACAGTCTCTTCTATCTTTTTTTTTTCTTTCTTTCTTTTTCTCAATTCATGTATGCGTAAGCGGAGGAAGGGGAGGGACCTGTTCCTTTTCTTTTTCTTTTTCTTTTTTTTTTTTTTTTCGTTAAATGTTGGCTCTTTTTATATAGTCTTTCGCTATGCGGTATTCCATTCTCGCCCGTCGGTGATGGCGAGTGTGTTTGCGCGTGCCCTCACTGACCCACATCATTCCAAGATGGGCTTCTTGTAAAATGAAAAAAACAAAAAAGCAAAGAGGAAAATGAAATGAAATAAATAACCAATAGCAAAACAATGCCCGCCGGGTTAAACAGTCAGATACGCAACGCTTCATTTGCATAGCGAAAAAGAAAGAAAAAAGTATGAAGAGAACTGTTATCAATGGCGCTCAATTTTCAAAGAAGAGTGGAAATGGACAACAAGAAAAACTTAAAAACTTGACCCTTTTCTATTTTTAAGTCTGCACTTTAAATAATTCTAATTTTCAA
This sequence comes from Daphnia magna, assembly GCF_020631705.1. Classification (NCBI taxonomy): domain Eukaryota; kingdom Metazoa; phylum Arthropoda; class Branchiopoda; order Diplostraca; family Daphniidae; genus Daphnia; species Daphnia magna. Next base: position 7,782,668 of record NC_059187.1, read on the forward strand.
AGGCAGAATTGACGAATACTGATTGTTTGTATATAATTTTAGAACCGGTTATGGGCCGAGGACGGAGCCGTCCGCAACGTAATCTACTCACGCGTATGGACGAGGTCACCAGAGGTCCGATGAGCGTCCTACGCAATTGCATGATCAACAAAACGCGAGTCAAGGTACGCTTACATTTCATTTTTACCAGGTACGTCGACACATGGTTTCTTTCGTTCCGTATTATTATGATCTTGTATACACGTAAATATTTAAGAAGAGAGAGAGAAGGGGGGAAAAAAAAACGAAAAAGATATGACGTGTCTTCGAATGATTCAGCCATTGGGTGCGTTCGTTCTCTCGCTAAAAAGGAAACGAGAAATCAAAACTTGAAAAAATCAAGTTCTCTCAAACAAGCATCGCAATAGAGGCATACAGCAACTTTAGGTAGTTAATGATCGCCAATAAAGTTATGCGCTCCCCCCTCAAAAATGACAAACTTATTAGACTAGCAAGTTGAACATTGAACAACTCCAACGGACACGCGTTTGCGTTGATGAACTCTCCAAAGTTCAATGTCTATAGTCTCTACAGAGATGTAGAGACACTGTTTGACTCGCGTAGAAAACGCGGGGGTGTTTCCAACTTTTCAAAGGGAACGCGGAATGCATTTCCTGTCCCTTTTTCCTTTCGAATTTGGAAACAAAAAACTGACGGCGACGTTTTGGAGCCGTCGAAAAAAAAAAGAAAAAAACTTTTCAATTTCTGTTGTTACACAATAACAACCTATAGGTGTATCGTACAAGTGAAGGAGAAGTCTGAGGAAACGAAGGAAGGAAGTCAAAGAGAGAAATGTGTACTTTGTAAAGGCGCCGTCCCAGGAGCGAAATGCACAGAATAAAAAGGCAGAGGGCAACAACCCCTCCATTTTTCTTTTCTTTTTCCATAGTGGGTTGTTGTAGTAATACTACGACTAGTATACAATATGTTACGTACGTACTACCTGGCCCCCACGCCTTCGGGAAGCAACAAGCGCTCAAGTTATTAATTCGTACCGTGGTATGTTATCACATGTCCTTGCTCCCCCTCTCGTTTTCTTCTCCCGTATCGAACGTGTTATAACAAATGAACGGACGTATTTTTTTTTTCTTCTCTTTATGGATCGTTCGTTGAACTCGAAATTCCACCCATCGTCAGAATGAAGAAAAATAATAATAGCCGCAAAGGAGGGGGATGATTATTGTTGTAGGGAATGGGCTTTTTTACTTGGTTCTTATATCAATCGTAGCGGTGTGAAAATGAGTGAACGAAAGTTGAATTATTATATAAATTTTTTTTTTTTTTTTTTGGTTGACCGAAGATGATTGAACTTTTCTTTGATCCGCTTGAACAGATTTCTATTCCGTCCCACGCCATTTAGTCATCACATGAAAAAGCCTTAGGTTATCGATATGATTTTTCTTTTCGTTTAGTGGTGGGGGGTGAATACAAGCCAAAGCGATTTTTGGTATAGAATGTCGTTTGTTATTTTTTTGTGTGCGGTTCCCTTTCGGTTCTTTCTCTTGTTTATTTTCTTATGAAAAGGAGAACGAAGAAGAGAAAAAAAAAGAAAAGTTGTCAAGAATTCGTGAACAATTGAACATTCTTACGTATTTCTAAAGCTGAAAAGAAATAGGGAATACGTAGAACTAGTAGTAGTCTACTTATAAATTAAAAAAAAAATTGCTATAGTAGTACAGACACGTTATTCTTTAAGGGGAAATAGGGAGATGCTGCCGCTAGAGGGGCGAAAAATTCCAAGTCCCAAAATCACGGCAAAGAGGCCCGACCACTTTTCAATTTTCCCTTAGAAAAGAAAAAAAAAAGGGAGATGATACGTATACGTAATCATCTACAATAATCAAGAATAAATATCCGAGAGCAGAGACGAGGAGGGAAAAAAAAAAAGAAAAATACAAAAATAGATAACGGGTCCCGGGGATACTTTTAAGTTGTGCAATCTTTGCCTATCGGGGGTTATAGTAAGTAGTTTTGTGTTAAGAAAAGAGAGGGGAGAAGATGAAAAAAAAAAAAAAAAAGAAAAGGCTATCCTTCAGCTATCTTTTGTGTGTCTTGTGTTCCAGGAGAGAATATAAAGATTTGAAAAAAAAAAAAAAAGGAGGAGGGGGGGATCGTTGTTATAACACAAGTGCTATTCTCCGGCTATTCTTCAATCTTGATTTGTTTCGATGGGGGTTACCTGTTCTTTTTTTTTCTTTCCCTTCCTTGTCTTGTAAAGAAGTCTTTTCATTCTCCATTTTGGGTTCCCCTTTTTCTTTTCTTTTTTTCTGAATAGCCAAGTGGGTTTTTTTTTTTTTTATCCCATTTCTTTTTCACGGTTCAACTAGCAGAGAGTAGGTCACGCACGCCGACCCGACCAAACGCTTCAACATATGCGCAACTCAACAAGTGACTAGCGACCACCGAGACAACGACGCAGAAATATTTATGACAACACGTGCGTCACGTGATTTTTGTTTAAGGGCAGTTGGTTTGTTTTACAAATCAAACTGAAAGACAAAGAAAAGACACGTTTTTTGCAGCAATGTCTTCAAGTTCAATAGATTCGTTAATTGTCAGTTAACTGTCCGTCCTTGACGAACACACGAAGAACAAAGTGAAGATGAAATTCTTCTCCATTTTTTTTTTCTTAATAAAGAAAAAATAAATAAAAAAATACAAGATTTCTTTCCCTCGTCATCTTTCCGCTTAGATTCACCTGTTCTTTGAGTGAACACACGAAGATGAAATAACACATCCCGACTGATTCCCCCCCCACCCACTTGATGTCGACATTTTCAAAACATTATTATTTATTTTTATTTTCTTTTTTTCCTTTCTTTTCTTTCGTCTTTCATTCTCTGTCCATTCGTCCCTACCTACGTGGTTGTGTGTCTAGTCGCTCATTTCCCCAACAGTCCGAACCGTGAAGGGATAGACGTACGCGCCCACAGCCAAAGAGAGAAAGAGAGAGAAAAAAAGAGGCAAGAGTACCGTTAGATTCTTGGGTCGCTCAACTCGTAAGACGACGGTCGGCAGGGACCCAAGAAAATCAAAAAGGGAAAAAATAATCGTAAAATAAGATTATTATTATTATTATTTTTTTTTTTTGCAATTGATACAGGCCAACACGCGTAAGAAAGCGCAGTATGGTGAAACGCAAGTGTGTCGAAACTGACCACTTTATCTTGAATTTTTCTTGAATTCGTTCAGTTTTGTTTTGTTTTTCTTAAAAAATATGCATGTGTTATTATGGGTATTTCCTTTGGCATAGCCATCTGAAAAAATCAGAGCCATCAGACCGCCTCTATGCGGATCGTACCGGATTGTCTGTAAGGCGTCTGCGTGATGCATCGCAAATTGTGCACGTTTTGTAGTTTAGAAGCGCGCAAGAAAAATATATTTTAAAAAAAATTTCCCCTTATAATAAATTCGACAAAAAAAATATTAATAAACATAATTTTTCTGCCAGGTTTGGATACGTGGTGCGACGTGGATCCGCGGTTTTTGCACGGGCTACATTGCCGCTTTCGATAAGCAGTGGAACTTGGCAATGACCGACGTCGACGAAACATTTACACGTCGGCGCCATAGGAAAACTCCCATTTTAGGTATATAATACCGTTCATTGTTTTCAATCTTTTTAAAAAGAAAAAGAAAAAAAAAAACATGTTTAGCGATGAGTGTTCCCAATTTTTTTTTTTTTTTTCTCTGGCGAGACGTTCACGTTTTTTGACGTGGCCGTCCCGATGGAAGAGACCTTGCCCAAACGACGTAATCTCTCTTTTTCTTATTTCACCTCGCCCTTGGCTGACCGAAAGACGAGCTCGCCAATTGACCTTCAATCGAGCAGCCTCCCTCTCTCTCTGTGTGTTACCTTCGCAATACTCACCTGGGCGCAGAGTGTCATTTCTTTGACGGCCAAACGAAGAAAAGGAGAGGGGAAAAAAAAACGCACAATCGTGCGTCGATTGTTTCCTTTTTTTTTTTTTCTCTATTCAGCTCAACAATAGCCAACAATTATTTTTCTACAAAAAGCTTTGCATTACGCCAGACAACGCGTGTCAGCGAACAAAATCCTAGCAGAGATTTGGTAACCTGACCTTAGTCTCAAGGTAAACTTGTCCTTATAGACCGGCCGTCGAACAACTTGGAACTGTGCAATGTCACAAACCGATCCTTCAACACGCACAAAATCACGCGCGTTCCTTGGTTCTTTCAATTTAAGGAGGAAAAGTACGCAATTCAGTTGAGAGATTGGCAGATTTTTCTCTTTCTATTTAAGGTCGCTTTCTTTCACGCCGCAGGTTCCACCCAATCTCCGCCCTTTTTTTTTCCTTTTTCAAGGGTGGATTACGCTAACCTTTTCCAAATTTGTTTTTGTCAGTTGGCGTCGAGGACAAGGTTGCCCAACTGTAACACTTTTGCGAAAAGAAATGGAGGAGAGCGAGGCAGGTGACTTTTAGAATTTGAGTAAAGTGCTAATCAAAGATCAGTTGCCGATGGTCATGTTTTGTTTTTTTTGGATTGCATTTTGCGCAAGAGTTTTCGTCTAGCTTTACAAAATAGATCTTACACCTGCGACGCGCGAGTTCTCCTAAGAGCTGCTGGTGGGCAGACCTGTTATAATCGAGTCCTGCTTACAAATTCGAGGCAGTGAAGAGTCTCCTATTTGTATATGCATTCCTTCTTTTTTCTTCCGTTGTTGTCTGAGTGCTTGATATTCAAAAACAAAACAACAAAAAACACCTGACTCTGGGCTGCTAGTTTTTTTTTCTTTTTCTTTTTACATTAATGCGTTAGGATACTCCTCCTCTAGCTGTTATCTAATAACGGGGTTTGCCATCTTTCTTTTTTCTTGATGTCTTCCACTTTGTTTGCTCCATAAACGTTCGGCATCTTTTTGATGACGTCGAAATAAAGAAGATAAAAAAAAAAAGCGCATCGTAATGATGAATTAAAGAACCAGATCCGCCCTTGTTAATGGAGATCTGATTGGTTTGGGAAAAAAGAATAATTTTAAACCATTTTTCGCGCGTCCTTGTTTGTCGCTCTTTTTTTCTATTATGTATAAAATTAAAATCTAGTCATTTCAAGAATTTTTTTTTTTTAGTGCAATGCTGCAGCGTGACCTTGGCCGGAAACCTTCGTCGTTCACAAAACCCGCCCGCTTGACTCGTTTCTGTTGTTTCGTTTATGGACACACGGCCGGGAGCGTGCGGGCGACTATAGGAACAGATAGCCAGTCAAAAAAAAAAAAAAAAAAAAGAGGAGGTGGAATAGAAAAACAAAACAAAAAATCAAAAAGTGCGGGTGGGGTCCTTGTAGGACGGCGTTTACAGTATACCGTAGGTAGAGAGGATCGGGCGACATTGGCACACCTACTCGTAACAACGTCATCTCTTTCTTTTTGCAACCTTCAAATTTCACAAATGGTGGCCATGGTCAAACACTCAATTGAGTTCTTGTGCCAGTCCTCGACCAGACCATGCAGGGAAAAATATTCAGAGTAAAAAAAAACAAACAAAACAAACAAAAAATGAAGGGAAGGTCGCATTTTTCTCTTCCGATCTTGAAATACGTTCAATTATTCAATTATCATTTAATTGTTTGCTTTTGTCTGCCAAATTTTAATTTTTTTTATTTTATTTTTTATTCGTATACAGGTCCGGTAGATCACATCACTGAAGCTCTTGGCTCGTTGACAACGTGTAGCGCCAGCGGATCACAAGGACCATCCGGCGCCGCATTGCCTAATCGGAGAAAACCTGATCCTTTGACGGGATTAGCGATCCAGTGCAAACCCATCGATCGTAAGCAAGAATTATGCCAGCGGCACATTCAACAGATTTTCATACGTGGAGAACAGGTCGCACTAGTTGCTGTTTTACCTGTGTGATTTTTTTTTTGTTCTTTTTTTTTACAAATATCTTGATTTATGTAAAAACAACATTCTTCCGTAAATTCACGCAAAAAGAAATGATGTCGGAATTAAACGGATCACATTTTTCTTTTTTTCCCTTAAATGGAAATCAAACAAAATGTTCTAAATTACAAATGAAAATGTCGTCGTAAAATCTTTTATTCCGGAGCGCTTTGAAATCTAAAATAAAAAATCGAACAAAAAAACCCGCTCGGTCTACACTCACGACAATCAAACACAAGCACGGCGATATATGCACTTTGCCCATTTTCGAATTGAGATTTCTTTTTGTTATTCCCAAATAAAACAAAAAAGGTGGGTAGGATATTTTTTAAGATATAATAAATAGATTGTCGTTTGATTTCGTTTTTTGTTTTGATTTGACGGTTCGATTTTATACCACATTCACCGATTCACGGTCGACGTGTCCTTTTGGGCGGCAACACAACAACAATTGTAATAGAAAAACCTTTTTTTTTTTGGTTTTTTTTCTTGTGGTTGGTCTTGATTCTTTCTTGTTTTTCGTTGCCGAGAATTGATTTTGGCGATACGCATAGACTGGCGGACAGCCGCCAAACGTTTGCAAAAATCGATAAGAAAAAGAAATAAAACGAGTGCGTTGAAACATCTCCCGATTAAAAAAGAAAAAAACGAAAAATAGGCCAAAACCTGATGGCTTTCAACATCGGAAGGAATCTCACGTCGATCCCCTTTTTCGTTTCGTTTACCGTTAGACGAGTCTGCTGCAATTGTTGGCCAATTGAAGGTTTTTAGACGAAAGGTTTGTCTCTTGCAAATAAGGGACCCTACTACTCCAGTCCCCAGTATAATATTATTTTCTTTAAGCAGATTTTTTAAAAAACCACGAATTTTGTGTTGATTTCCAAGAAATCATTTGGCATGAAAAAATGAATCCGATCAAGATTTCGAGTTTGCATTATACACACGATGAATACCGTAGCGCGTGATGTGACGACATTGATGGAGTTGTCGATCCTTTTCTTCCTTCACCTCAAATCCCACCCAAAAAATATTCAAAAAAATATAAACAGGCGCCACGCTGCCGTTTTCTTTTTTGCCTTAAAAAACACGCCACAAAAAAAAAATGTTTTGAATGCCCTTTTTTTTTTTTTTCTTTTTCTTTGGGATCTTCTGACTAAAGCACACGGAGTAATGAGCGCGCTCGTTGTTGTTGTTGAACGCAGAAGCTTTTTTTCTACCATGCGTGTCCGTCGGGACGGAGGTTTTGGTTGTCTTTTGGGAAGAAAATTGAAGCACTGGCAATCGTCCAACATCAACATCGGACAGAAGCCCAAATAAAACACTGCCCATTTTTAAACGCACACACACAATGTGTGGTGCTGGATAGGATGATGACGCGCTTTCGTCAACAACGAGAGCACAGAACAACAACACAAAAAATGCCAAAACAACACAAGTGTAGGCTCGTCGTGGATATAGACGGCCAGATCGTAAAGGTTTCGTGTCCCGATATGCCAGAGATAGCAAACATTATTAGCCGAGACCTGCGATATATTTCTGTAAAGACCATCCCCTTTTCTTGTGTTTTTTGTTTTTTTTTCTTGTTCTCTTCCCCATCGGTATTTATAGGACGTGTTAAAAACGAACGAACGAGAGGGTTTTCAAACGAAAGGACGCTGCTGTACTTGAATGATGCGGACTGTACGACCCAACCAAAAAATCGATTATCTCGACAGGCAGTCATCTCCAATTTTCTTTTTGTACGGCGCTGCGTTTGGATCGCTCGATGTCAGCATTTTCTCAGCCAATAGATAAAGAAATCAAAGGGATTGGCTATTGGAAATGTTTTGTCACGACCGTTGTCGTGAGGGGAGTGACGTCACGGCTGTGCAACAGACTGTTCCAACAGCAACGGCTCGCCTCTTTCGTGGATGGGCAGATTATCGTGATGATGATGATCATCATCATCGGCCTTTCTTATTAGCGTTGGCAAACTTTTGCTGACCATTTTTTTATTTTTTACTTGATTTTTTGTGTCTCTTCCCGCATGCCGTCTTTTCCTCGTTTTCTTTACGACATTGGATCTTTTTTTGGCAAGTGTTAAGTCCCCGCAAACGCGAATTGTTGGCCCGCAGCATCGAACAGAGTGACGATGACCCATTTTTTGTTTGTTTGTTTCTTTTTCTAAAAAAATTATATTTACATGTTTTTTTTTCCCCTCAGCTCATCAGGCGTTTCAGACTTCTCTGGCTCAACAAGGGCGTGTCAAGACTATAAAATAGCGGGGGAAAAAAATTTTGCATTTATGCCAATACGCGCTTTATAAAACAAAAATCAAAACACAGCGGGGAGGGCATGGTAGTATAGAATCAAATAAAATTAAAAAAAAAAAAACGAACGAATGGCAAACGTCTAACGCAATATCGTGCGTCCATACATTTGTTTTAAAATGTTGCTCGAGTTGTCTATATCCCATCTCTTTTATTATTGCTAGTTTTTTTTTTTCGAAACGTTGTTGATCAAACAAAAACAGCGGGCGCCTCTTTTCTCTTTCCCTCTTTGCGGTCAAATTTTCTTAATATGTGTGTGATGCAAAAAGAAAAGGAAACGGTTTTCAGCGGGGGAAGCAACAACATGAGAAAATAGATATAAATATAACGGGAACTCTTTCGTCGCCCATTTTCCGTCCTCCTACGCTCGCCCACCAACTAAAAACCAATGAATGGCACTTGTTGTTTCTTTTTGGTCCCAGCCTCTCTTGAAAAACGTTGTCTTTCCTCACGATTATTATCCCGCTCGTAATCGATCCCGTGAAAACCATCATTAAAAATTAAAATAAAATACAGTTTTTTTTTTCTTCTTAATCTTTTCAAACCGTTACGTCATATGAACAAATTCAAGTTTGGTTGTCACCTCGTTGTCAGACGTGGCCTTAGACAAATAACTCGAGGCTTTGGAATATGACCAAAGCTTCCCGTCAAACATTCCAACTGCGCGCCACTCACGCTGTCTGAAAATGTTCCTTTTTTCCACATGAATTCTTAAACCCCCGAAAAAAAAAGAAAAAAAAAAGGAATCATTTTGAAATTAACTGTTTTTATTTTATTGATTAGCGTGACCGGCCGTCACTTCTTCACGCCTTGATTTAAATGATTCGTCTGCAATTCAACAGAGCATTTAGTCGCCATCATTATCAGCGCCCACAGCTGTTGCTCGTGTTCGTTCCTCCTTTTTAGAAACACTTAAACTGAACACAAACATCCCCCCCCCAAACAAAAACAAAAATTGCGAATTTCGCCGAGCGATACATTACGTAATAACGGTCGGATGCGATAACGATTGCGGGCGTTAGGTGGGCTCCTTATAGCCCAGGCACTCACCCACAAAAAAAAATATATAAAATAAAAGGGAATAATAAAAAAAAAAAGCTAAGGGGTCCCACATCTCTCGTAAAAGGGGCGGCTCAGTCATCGTCCGTCCATTCACCTGCCCATCCATCGGGCGGCGACTCGTGAAAAGCCGGGCGTGTGCGAGTGACTCATAAACCACGCTGAACCTATTAGGATGCTGCTACTTCTTCAGACACATTTCGATTAATTTTGTTCTTTCTTTTAAAAACCCAAAACAAAAATTTTCTAGAGAAGTCGTCTACTCTTGTGTCTGCCACGTCACCCGCGCACTATCATGACAGTGTCAGCCCCCTCTAAATGCGATCAGCAGTCCAGCACGACAATTTCCAAATCTTTTTTTTTTTAATGTTTTTGAAGTAAATTAAACCCAGCCAACACTCCCCAGCGTTTTGGCGTAGTCCAGAAATAGCTGCAAAAAACTGTCACGCATTTCAAGATCGCTCTTCTTTCTTTCCGTTTAAGCTCGTCTCGGCTTCTTTACGCCCGTCTGTCTCAACCGGTCCATTCATTTCGCGTGTCTTACTCGCTGCCATTCCTTTTGTTTTTCACGTCATCCGACGAAAATCTAATGACCGCCGGAATCATTAAACAAAGCAAACTCCCCCCAACCAAAAAAAAAAAAAAAGAATACAACAAGTTTGTGAAACAATTTTTGCCTAGGGTCGTTATATGGACTGGGCGTGGAAATGAACGCTCCATCAACACCGTTCGGTAATCGTAGCCAATACAGACGGTTGGGGGAGAGAAAAAAAAAAAAGAAAAAAAATACGTGAGTATAGTACACACGCTAGTGAAGGCGCCCTTCCCGATGTTTGTTATTTGGTGAAATATCGTAGAGAGGCATTTAAACGGCATTATTTCTACGGCATTTTTGTTTTTTTTTACTTCTTCTTCTTCTCTCTATACGAATCGCGTTCATCAAATAAAATGTGGTACACACACACGCGCGCGGAGGAGAAGACGACTAACGGTATATTTTTAGAAGATGATGATGATGATGGTGTAACTTTTCTGCTGTTTTTTTATTTTTTTCTTCTCAGCTTTTGGATAGAAGAAGAGAACAAAAAAATAAATAAATAAAACTGGCTGTGTAACTATCGTTTTGGCCGCGAATTGAACGCAAGGCCAACGCGCCCGCACGCCGTCATTCCCTGCAGTGAGCACACGCTCTGCAAACGAATTAATACTTGAAAAAAAAAATATATGATCTTTCATCGATCGTGTTTGTTCTTCTTGTTCCCTCATTTCATTTGAATAAGCAGAAGAAGAAGAGGGAAAAAAAAGACCTAAAGTTAGGTGGCAAACATGAGGGTGGTAAAATGAAATGATGGTGGCAAAATGGTGGTAGTGGCAATGGTGGACCCTGACCACACAAAACATGACGACAATCCTGAAAAAAAAATTCACGCAACCGACGCAATCCCGACAGCCGACCTTGGCCTCCCTCTTTTTTTTGTCTCTCTCTATACGTTCGACTTTACTGCACGGTCGGGTTTTTTGGTTTTGCCGACGTTGTGTGCACAAGGTTAATGTCTGAAGGTCTCATTCTCTCTCTTGCCCATGAGAAGGTCCTTCTTCTTCCCTTCTGTTTTTGCTTTTTCATTTTTCTACGACTTTTATTTTCATGAAGAAATGTTTGTGCCTTTTTTTTTTTTTTTTTTTGATCCGAGTTTTAAAGTTTTGTAAATAGACAGACGATGATGTAATGCGATACATTGCCCTTTTCTAGCCAATCACATGGAAGAAAATGTTGTTCACAAAACACGAGTGATAACTTTTGAAAATGTGTAAAGTGAATACATAAAACATGGCGATTTAGTAGACTCGTGCAAATGCAAAGCATATCGATCATGATTTTCATTTCTAGTCCCGACGGCATATTCACGAAGTTGGGGGGAATAAAAAGAAAAAACACATTTTTTGTTCCTATCGAACAAAAGTTTTCTTTCTCACAAGACAAGAAAGAAAGAAAAACGTCCACGATAGTTGTGGTCTCGATTGCAATGAAACGTGACCAGTGTCGTGACACTGATGAAGAACTCGGCGGTATTAATAATACACACTCATTCAGTCAGCTCCTGCCTTAACTGCCATGTTCTTTTCTTTCTTTTTTTAATCGGTTCAGTTTTTTTTTCCTCCTTTTTTCATTCTTATTTCATCATCACTGAAGCGGCAGCTGTAAACAATGGCGGCCTTTTTTTGTTTCCTTCCTACCGTTGAGATTCGACCGTTTCCCACAAGAAAAAAAAACCAAACAAAAGATTAACGAAAAGTGAAAAATTAGAAGAGATAAAGAGGAACCCACGATGTCGCTGGAAATCGGTATGATGAAAAAGCAGGTTCCCCTTTCATTTAAAAAAATTCGGTCCTCGTGTTTCAGAGCAAAGTTTGAAAAAAAAAAAGGCGACCAAAGAGAAACAAATTCGTGCCAAATTTACATGTCTATAAACCCACGCGATAAAAACAGGGGGAAAAAAACGAATAGAAAATTTTTGCATCAAGGATTTTCTCGTTCGCATTCGGGACGCGTTTAAGAAAAAAAAAATGTTTTTATCTCGACCCTCATCGCTGTTTGTTGCCTTCAAAACGGCTGCTGGATGTCGGGAGGTTTCGTGAGTCCTCGAAATGTGTTCTTGGTACTACATAATATGAGCCTGGGTGTTTTTTTAAAAGCTGCCTTGACCTCATTCTTTCGCTCCTGCTGCTCCCATGTGTACGTCATTTGAATATCCCCGACACGTACGATTTATTTAAAAAACGTAGTTTCATATCCTCTGTATCTTTCGTTTAAAATTTTCGCAAATTTCGCAAATAAATTTACATAAACGACACCTTTGTACCATCATATGAAGCGATCTTTAATTCCCCCCATTATTTAAGGAGATACCCCATCAATAAAAATGCAGCGTACACAGAAGGGCGTGTCCAGTCAGCATCCGCGCCCCGTTCGGGAAATGAGAAAAATGTTTTAACTAAAAAAGGAAGAGATTTTACCGTTTGCCGGTGTATTGAATCATCACCCAATTTGGATTGGATCGTGATTTAATACAATACTTTTAAAAGGAATAAATAAAATGACGCCATGGATTTAAGAACAAATTGGACTGAAATTGCTGGGTGCGGAATAATCGCACAAAAAACCTTTCCTTACCCACATTGTAATAGTTAATGAGCGGGCGATAAACATGGCAAAAACGATTCAAGCGCATGCTTACATTAAAGTTTATGTAACCATTAAAAAAAAAGAGGCACCACGCAAAAAGAAACACGAGGATCGATTGGATTTTCATTGGAATCGCGTCGATTGTCTCTTTTTTTTTTTCTTCTTCTTAGTGAGCAACACAAACGATCATCAAGTGATCGTTCCATCATTAATATCTTTCCCGTTCGATCTGGATAATGTCGGCGCAGAAACACGTTAAATAAAATAAAAAAATGGAGGTGGGGTGGGGGGACGGGGTTGTAGCTCATCCATCTTTGCGGAAGCGGGCCGTAGAGTACCATCACGAAAACTCCCCGAACGGCTTGGTTTTTTTGTTTTTTTTTTTTACGATTCATCATCAATGCTGAGAGCTTGCACGGTGGGCCAAACAAAAAACAAAACAATAGCCATTATTTAAGAGCATTTAAAAAAAACAAAAAACATATACAAGTTCGCCTCCGCTCTATTCCTCTTTCCAACCGAACCGAGCAAAAGAGATTCGATTTGCACGGCTTGTAGAATTATTCAACAAGTCTCCTCATTTTCATTGATTGATCAACAAGTTTGGCGCAGATAACAAGAACGTTGAGGCGGAAAAAGAAGTCATCAACGAACGGTTTATGCTATCAAAAAGCGGTTGATATCTGTCGACCTTGAATTGGCAGAGGTATGGATTGGGTAGAGAAGTCGACGACCCGTTGGTTCGAATTATCAGCGTGAAAGGGGACGCGGAAGTAAATGAACGAAAAAAGATTTCGATAGTTTTGATTGTAGAGTCGAAACCGATAGGGGATGACGTCAAACCAAATAACGAAAAAACGAAAACACTGATAAGAAATAGTCTGCTCAGATGCTTTTTCCTAATGATCAGCTGCATTCTGCTCGAATTCAATTGACGCATGAAATGTTTTTTTTTTTTTCTCTCTCTCTTCTTGTTTGATCTACTTTTAAGACCACCAACCGAGTCCCGTTTTTCTTGTCAGCCTATCGTGTGTGTGTGTGTGTGCGTAGAGAAAAAAAAGGGCGAAAATGCAGTTTTAGATTCCGACAAGGACGGGGCGAGTAGTCAAGTCAAGGGATTGGTCATAGTTTCGAACAGAAATGGCTCATCAGAGTTCATCTTGTTGAAACTATAAGAACAAGTTTTTCTTTTTTGTTTTTTTTTTTTGTTTTTTTATAATGCAAAAAAAATTAAAAAAAGAATGGGCGGCTGGTCACGCCCGTGAATCCTGAACAGCAGGATCCAGCTGAAAATCAGCAATCAAGAAACCGGCCGCTCGAGAACTAAGCGACCAGATAACAAATCGAACATTTTTCCCTTCAAAAATAAAAATCGCATTTCCCATTGGCGCACAAAGATTAGGCGAATTGGTAGAAACAGAAAGCCACTCACCTTTTGAGAACTGATTTTTTTTTTTCTTTTCTGGGTAGAAACGAAATTGAAAACGTCAATTGGATAAGACGAGCTTCTAATTGCTGCCTCCGGCAAGCGATTTCGTGTTATTCCTTCTTCTTTCTCTTCGATCTCTTTCGATGGTGAGCAACAAGAGAAACAAGTGAAGATTGGTTATTAAACGTCGCAGTTGCGAATATTCCAAACACAGGGCTTATTTTAAAAGAAACACGGCGTAGTACACACACACAAAACACACGCACACATTGCAGACGCACACCCGAGAGAAACAAATGGCACCGGTTGATGATTTTCGGTCGCACTTTTGTTCGACAAAATGTCGATTATCCACCAGAATTTGAATAATTTTAAGATCGACCCGGTCGCAGGTGAAGATAAAAATCGGGGACAAATCACTGAAGAGTGTTGCAACAACATAAAACGGCTATCGTTTTAGTAGCAATCCTGCTGTAGTGGTAACAGTTGGAAACGAAGAAACAGCCCGCCATTTTTGCATGTGAGGCGTGTCCACTTTTTTCTTTTCTTTCTTTTACCTAAAAAACGACGTAAAAAGAACCAAAATAAAAAAATTAGAAAATGTGCACAATTGTATGTGGAAGTTTAAAAAAAAATGGCTCAGGTAATGTCTCGACAAACACAGACAGACGCAGGTAAGAAAACGTAGAGAAAGTCAAGGTCAACGTCCTCTGAAAATTCTTGAGGGGCCCCCCCTTCCATCCAACTTGCACTGGCACACAACGTACACAGAATATCTGATTGGGAAGGCAAAAATCCCCCCCCCCCCACTTCACCTTTCCACCGTGTGTTTGTCAGGTGGAAAAAAAGACGAAAGGCTCTTTTTTTTTTCCTTTTACAGGTGAGGTCAAAGTGGATCGCCCTAAAAAAATCTATGGCAAATACGAATTTCGTAACATTTCAGAAGAAAAAAAAAAATCTCCTTTTTTTTAATTCTAGAGCTCTCGCAATGGGAATTGCACAGTCACGGACAGTGTCAACCCGATTGCACCGTGAGAGAAGATTCTGATTTTGGCAGACGTGAGTGAGGGCGAACGGATCCTCCTCGTTTGGCTGTACAGGTGGTTGGTTAATTTAAAAAAAAAGGGGGGGAGACATATGAAGTTGCATGAGAGCAACAGTTGCGACAACATTAACCTACCGCAATTGGCCACTTGATCAAATGGGAGAAGGTACACATGTGGCCTCCTAATTACTTATGGATAATTTCCTGTCATTTGTGTGGACATTTATTCTATTTTCGTACTGCGTTATATAACGACGATAGATTTTCCGGCAAATTGAGAGACACCTATCGATTTGGCTGAGGTGGTGTTTGAAAAAAGTGAGAAAGAAAAAAATATTTCAGGAAAACCGCATACGGTTGCCAGTGAATAATTTCCAGTTGACCGCGGCCATCAAAGTGTGTGTCACGCCAAAGAGATGTATTGATTTGGGCCATTGAAAAAGCAAAAAACCGGAGTTGTCGTTGCCCGAAATAAACCCCCCCCCAAACCCCGAATGAGTTGCGGTGGTTGCGGTGGAGTAAATTTTTTTTCTTTTTTTTTTCTACTTATTTTTTATTTTATTTTGAAGGCACAGCTGCTGCCTGATGCAGCCATTTTTGCGTGTTGCAGGAACCCTTTTTTTTTTCAAAATACGACCGACGATCGTGCATTTTTCAAGGTCTATGACACGCACGGTCCTTTCCCTCCTTCTATCCATTGATTTCATCAAAAAACTCGATTTTCATTAACTACGTCAACGCTCAACGAATCCAACACAGATCAGAAAAGATATCCACAGCTTCTTCCTTACGCGATTGATTGAAGTTGGCCAAACGGCAACGAACGCATTAGTTATTTCAATCCAGTTTTCATTCGAAGCGAACTGTAAAGTTTTGCGTGGGTTGCAAATCAAAACGAGATAATCCTTAGAGTCCAAAACATTAAAGAAAAAAGAAAAAAAAAGAAAACGACACGCGGGTTAGAGACGCGCCGAACGTGGCCACCGAACGAAAAGACGAAAATTCACGCAGTCACTTGTCATTAGAGTAAAAACACGAGCAAAATAAAGACGACACGATCACACAGGACACTTGAAAACTGGGCAGTAATGTCGAGGTGATGACAACACCTCTTCAATCGAGGAAATAATCAAATTGTTTGTTGTGTGTGTATGTAGAGGTGAACGGCACTTCAATTCCGGCGGAATGAAAATCAAAACACAGAAAACGGGGGGAGGGGAAACGGAGCAGCAACGAAAACGTGTGCGATGCGGACGGCGGTCGGCGCTAGACTGGCGATACAAAACTCTAAAGGGAAAGACCTCCCCCTCCACCCTCGTCTCTCCTCCCATCACAGTGTGTGTGTGGGGGGGGGGATTTGTGGGAGGGACACACACACACACACTCATGGAACGGGCAAAAAAATATATTTAAGCTCAGCACACACACACACAGAAATTCTTGTTTTCCACCCAAAAAAAAAATATATATACAAATAAAAAGGAACCTCCAAAAAAATAAAAAGGAAAACCTTTAGACTTTTTGGTTGTTGTTGGTGGTGGTGGCTGGGTTTTAGGTTTTTTGAGGGCCGGGCCGCATGCAAGTGAGCCTTGAACAACTCACACACAAGGGCCGATCTCGTTTGCCTTCAAAAAAAAATGTGTTGTTTCAAGTCCCCCCCCAAAAGCGAAATAGACATGGCCACAACGTTTTTTTGTTCGAACTTCCCGCTTTCATTGATATTCATTGACACACGACAGACACGGTGTTATGCAAATTGATTCAAAAGGAAATGACGACGAGAGTGTTACCTGCCCCGATGGAAACTGGGGTGCCCTTCTTGCTGTTGATTCGGTCAAGTACGCGTTAAATCACTGAACTATTAGAGTTGCCAATTAGGAAATGCGTAAGAATAAAGTCAAACAAGTGCCAAGTAAAAAGGAGACACAAAAGGATTGTAATTGATCATGCTCGATCAATGTTTTTCCTACGGTGGCACACACGAGTTCGACTGTCGCCATTTTCGAACAAAAAACAACTTGAATTCCATTGTCGGCTAAGTGCACTGTTGCCTTTTTCTTTGTTTTTTTATTTTCAATTCTAAATTACATTTTTTTTTCATTTATTTATTTTTTTTCCCTCGTCAGTCTCGGTGATTTATAAAAAATTTTGATTGATTAAAATATAATTATTTGTGACACTCGTTTTCTCATTTTTTAAAATTAATAACTTTGGCAACAAAAATTATTCGTTTTCGTGCCTACCACCAATGCCATAAAAAAAGAAGTAACCCAACTCCTTTTGTTTTTCTCGATCAAATCCAAACCAAATTGACTTTTATTTGTGTATTATTCTCTATTTATTTGATAATAACATACCAACTGCCATCGTCTCTGGTCTCCTTGTCTCTCTCTCTCTCTCTCTAGATTCTCTTCTGTACACAAACGAAAAGTCAACATCCGGACCGGCCGTTCACCCGAATTGTTTTGTATGTGTGTGTGTGTGATTCTGTGAGTGTGTGTGTGTGTGTGTGACGGTTTGTTGTTCACGTTCGGCAGGCGGGCTTGAACGAATGACGACTTTTTTCTTTCTTTTCTTCTCTACACACACGGTACGAACAGATCACAGGTATTTGTGGAAAAAAGAAAACGACACGAATGAGTTCTCTCTTTTCGAACACACTCAGCTTTTTTCTACTGTTCAATTTTTTAACTGCCAGTCGGTAAGAGCTTCGGCCATCAGGCATAGACGTTCGTGTTATATTAAAGAACTGTATTATAACATGGAAATGCAATTAAACGGCGTTTCTACCGATTTCAAAACATAAAAAGTTTATTTCTTCCCCCCCCCCCCCAAAAAAAAAGATGCTAAATACAAGTCGATCTTTTTTATTTTCCTTTTTATTTTACATTTAAAAGTAACTGTACCTGTCGTGTCGTTGACAATCTTGTGTAACATTGTAGAAGGCACTTAATAATGGGATTGGAACTTACTTTGACAATCAATGTCATTTACCTTTGCTGCTACTAGACCTATTCGTGTTTGACGTCTAGTCAAACGACATGTGACGCAATAAACATTGATTAGAAAAAAAAAAATTATTCAACAAGTTTACCCATTTTTTTCTGGATAGCCCATATCATTTGGTTGTTTAGAAGCATCAGGGGATCAAACCTGTTTGATGCAGCTATTGATGTTCTATTCTGTTTTTATTTTTTTTTTATTTTTCGTGTCGACGGACAGACGCACGGAATCGTGAAGACGAGGCCTTTGCGAGTCCCGATCGTGAAATGCCCCAATCCAATTTGAACAAGAGTAAAAAAAAAAGAATGTTTTAAAAAATGGTAGTCCTTGTGTAATATGTCGTCAAAACACATAAATCAATCACGTGACTATGTGCAAAGTATTTGCAGTCATTGTTTGATGCATATCTCACGATAATTGAATTAACTTGTGTTTGGTTTACTACACACTCACCATCGTATGATATTCTTTGGATTCTTTCGACCAACCCCTACGTCCACCTCTTTGGTTTTTTTTTTCTAGCCAATTAGACTCCCCCCCTGAAAAAAAATACATAATTTTTCTTATTGATTTTCGATCATGTTTTACGTCTCGATTTTATTTCACAGGGTTTCCAAGAATGATAATGCACTTTTTAGGTCTACGTGTGCTGGACGCGTCCACCTAAAAAATAATAATAATTTAGGCGTGAACGATGATGTCACTCAACTGACTTCCTTTTTACATCGGTCATGTGAACGCCAAGACACGAGTTTGCAGTTGCAAGCTACTTTTGGGTGACACACGCATTAAAAAAAACAGAATTCCCTAAATCTATATTGCTGTATATAGTAAGGTTTCTCACTCACGCACTTCACTCTGTTTGTCTTGTTCGTCATCGCCACTAGAACTCTTCTCTTCACTGCCTTCCCCAAAGACTGGTATACGCTATACCTTTTTGCTTGCACAGTTCCTATATCTGGGGCTTTTCAAAAATATTTCTAAAGCTTGTTAGGAGATTCCGTGCGGCACGTGTCTACAGTCGTCACAGGTCTTTCTTGTACATTTTTTGTTTTCTTCTTTTTGAATTCTCTTCAAATTATTTGATGTGTGTGTTTTTTGTTTGTATTTTCGGAGGGGAGTATAATAGACCCCGCCTTTTCGGAGGTAGAAGGTGGCTGGTTCTATGAGTCATTCGCGTTCAGGTGAACACCAGAAGGTGTGGCCATTGCGATATAGTCACCTAACGTTCAAAACGCGCAAGTGTCTTGCATATTGTAAGGTTTGCGTATTGCATACAGTGGACGTGACATTTAACACGACAACTCTAACTTTATAAACGATAACAAATTTATTGCTGACACAAAAAAAATGTGAAAGGTTTGGGTGTAGGTTTTGGGCGAAATGGAATCAGTCAAAAGAGAATGAAATGTCACGGCACGCAAAATTAATAACGGGAAGAGTTCGTTAAATATTCCGAGTAAAAAAAAAAAACATAAATTAATCTTCTTTTCTCCATGGTAGCGCTCATTTACATAAAATGGTGCTTTTGGGTTGGTTGAATTAGGAGAAGATGGATTTTGTTTGTGTGCGCTGACCGGCACTGACCAGTAATGCAAAAACAAAAAATTCATTATTGGATTACATTAGGCCATTTTTTTTTTCATCGCGCTTGGCTTGTCAAGCGAACGGCCATTTTTTTCTTCTCCAGTATACATTGTTTCTGTCCGTTCCTCTGCCGTTCGTTCAGGTCGAGTGGAAAACTTAGAAGAAACAAGGAACCTGTCGCTATATGATGTTTTAAAAATTACATTTACGCATCACTCGCGTGTATCGCCCAAAGCTTGGCAAATATTTAACAAACGAGTAGAGCTTATTTCATTATTACGTACTAGGAATGTCTGATGATGAGAGTAATCTGATCAAAAAAACATTGGCTCAAATAGATATGAGATAATATGGAGAGACGGACATATTCTCGTGTGGGTTGCCCTTCCCCCCCAAAGTTGGATATCGTTCCAGCGGCGATCTCAGGCGAAAGAAGCTTTTCAAGTCCGTCATCAAAAAGGCAAGAGAGGCAGCCAAGGCGGCAGAGCGGAAAAATATTTATTTTTAAAATGTTAGATTCTGGCACGCTTGCCAAATTGATAATGGGGCTATTTTTATTTATCACTCATAAAATATAAATTTCAAGAGAAAAAAATGAGAAAATAAGAAGCCATGAGCTCCGTTTCTTTTATAGTATATAACATCCAGCTCTATAGGAGCCTATGGGTCTATCCTGCTGGATCTGTCCGTCTTGGTATTTTTCTATGAAAAATTCTCTCCCGTCGATCACTTATTTTTGTATTTTTATTTTTCTCTTGAAATTTTCTCTTCTTTTTTTCTTTTTTGGCACAAGCATTTTTATTTTTTTAACTGCCATCGAGAACAAATAAAAAAAAAATGCGCTTGAATCCGCCAAAGTTTCAATATGTCCTTCAAGCTACGGGAAAAAAGCTTTCAAATCGTCAAGTTCGTGGAAAACTCTTTTTACACTTGTTAGACAAGTTGTTCGAATAGGTGCCATTCAATCTAATGTAAATATGTTTATCGTATATAAAGCAACAAGTGCTGATGAAAATAAAGACATTTAAACGACAAAGAAATCGAGGGAGAAACGACCCGCGGCGGCATCATCTACGATCGATTGGGAAAAGAAAAGGAAAATCTTTTTCTGCTTGGAATATGTTGAGATATTTTTTATGTTTTTTGTTTTTTTTTTTTAAGGGGGGTTCCATTTCTGAGGAGAAAAAAAACAAACGACAGTCGTCCGTATCTGTTCCCAATAAGGACGTCATGTGTTGAAAGACCGGAGAGTTTTTTGCCACCACAAGTAGTCTATACAAACATTTTGCTTTCCAGTAGGAGAAATAAAACAACAACAATTATGCAAAGTAAATACGCAAAGGGATCGACTCCATATTTGTTTAATATAAAAAATGCAATACCGGCTATCGTACACATATATAAACAGAAATAAGAAAAATACCAGGAAAGACGGAGGGGGAAAAAAAAGGTTCGATTCTGGTTTGGTGCCAAATTTCAGCTGTCCTTTACCTAACACATAATATTCCGTCTTGTCCTTGCGATAATTCTTTTAGACCTTTTGTTGCTTTTATTTTTTACTATGTGTGGGTCCTTATCAAAGAGACGACGCAACATAGCTTAGATCCCACCTTGCTTACCTTATCAGCAGTAACAACAAAGTCAATGGGGAAAAAAAAGACATGGTATACATTGCATTGTCTTTGAATGGCTGCCCATTTTCGCGTGACAAACAGCGAAGCAAACGTGATTAAGCGCACAAACTAATTAAGACTTTATGCTTCTATTTTCAGTTTGATAATATGACCAGAGGCTCACGAAATAAACTGCAATATTTTCACCAACAAAAAAAAATGAAGATCACAAGACTTGTTTTTACCTGCCATGTATGGACATTTCAAATGAAACTCGAGAGGCTATCGCCATTAGCGCAGGTGGTGTATAATGCTGGACAGGGCCGAAACAAAAATTATTGGAATGAATTGGGATGAGCCACGCGAACTGCTCGTCAACACAAAAATGGGGAAGAAAAATAAAAGAAAAACGAAAACAACTCTACAGACGGCTGTGTGTACGGTGTGTCCCACCTGTGCGTGTGTGTAACTCGATAATAACGTAAAGGCTACGAGGAGAACAATATTTTTTAGAGGCACACTGTATACTTATCGAATGGCGGCGAAAAACAATTGAATTCCTATAATTTTATATAGACGTGCGCTTCTTTATTTCCCTTTTCTTCCCATTTGCTGTTCTTTATTTTGTTTAGACGGGCCCGTCTCATTCGATTCTGATGGCATCTTTCCTGTCTGCATTTAATTTGCTGTTTGCATATGCAACATAACAAGACATTGATATGATAATATCTTTTTCTTAATGGTGATGTGATGCTTTTCGTAAAGGCAAAAACAAAAAAACTAATTGCGTTACAACGGCCAAATGTTTGCAGATTTAATGCGAATAATAGGCAAATTCAATTTACAAGTTGGTAACAGCGATCGAATTTGGGGGGAAAAGGTCGTTCAGTTCTGGCGGGACTGGTTTTTTTTTTCCTCCTCTGTCGGATTTCATCTTTTTCTGCCATGCAACTCTTCACTGGTGGGTGATGCTTCGCCATCATTTATCAACATCTCGAACGTTGCTCGTCGAGTTGTGTTTTTACTGGCCGTTTGCCAGCCAAAAAGATAGGAAAAAAAGAAACCACCCAGTCGGGTAGCAGCAAAGGTCACGGCTGTTGCCTCGAGGAGACCTTCACCTACAAAACAAACCAGAAAAAGACGACGACATCGAGCAACATCCTTTTTTTTTCTTTCGTAAAGGACTAAAAAGGACCTCGGATACATGGAGAGAGAGAGAGAGAGAAAAAGGAGACAAACAAAACCGGCAGAGAGCAAAAACAAGAGCCAAAAAAGCTTTTGCTAAAAAAGAAAACGCATGAAATTTTGTCCGTTTTTGGCGCAACCTGTTCTCTTCACATCTTGTTTTGGCTAGAACTGATTTGAAAAAAAAACAAACAAATCCTTTTCTTGGTCATTTGAATTGTTGCGATCTGAATTGTTGCGATCCAACACACACAAAATGTCGTCTACATGAAAACCCAAGACAACAAAATCAAAATATTTTGGATGTGTATACAGCAGAGAAGAGAGGCTGATAGATCTACCCGAAATATAAACTCCATCTTTCCCATTTTCTAAGCTGGAAAAAGATAAGAGACGATTGGCTCCTGGTTATGGACACTGACTGGCCGTGCTGGAGGCCATCTGCCTGGACCATCTCCGTGTATGTCCCTCCTCGACGTCCAATAAGAAACAAAAAACCTGCTCGCGTTGGGCACCGTTATTTTGTTTTCTTTCTACTTTTTAAACGACTAAGAACGAAATACGAAGTAGACATGTATTACGTTTTTATTTGACTGTAGAGTTCCATAGCGTCGACGATTGGACTCCGATAAATGGGACGAATGAATGGGTTGAAAAAAAGAGGCGTCCAACCACCAAAACCGACACCACGAGAAAACCGCAGAAACTATATTTACATCGTCTATTTCGATTGTTTGCAAAGGGGGAGTTTTCCAAATAGATTGGCTGTTTTCTTTTAAATTAGCCAATTTTTTTGTTTCTTATGGAGAATGGAATATACTCACATGACAACCACATACACAGCCTCTAGAATGGCATAGACGAGCTTCTCTTTTCAGAGGTGAAGGACCGGCTCAGACAGTAAAAACGAGCCTTTAAAAAGAATCTCAGGTAAGAAAAGGGGGGAGACATGCACTTGAAAACGGTCTGAAAGTGGCTTTTAAATTTGGCAAAGTTAAAAATGAGTTAACTATTTCAGAGCTGCAAGTGTCAAGCCCACAGAGGTAGAAAGTGTGCAACTACGTCAAAGATCAACAGGCGAAGATAGAGTGAATTATAAATAAGTTGGATGCGTAACGTACCCTGTAACCGTGCTACATAGAAGCACAGTGACACGCCCTATCGGAGATGCCACTTAATGTATAACGGATTTCTAATTGCCATGTGCAGAGATGTCTCCAATTACATTGACTGCAAGATCTGCACAAATGAAATTCTATTTCCAGTTTAATGGGACCACTCACTTGCGTGAAAATCGATATACATTTTCTTACAAGGTAAATTGGTCTCTTTTTATTGGATATACCCAAGTTTGTATACGCGCCGCTGAAATTTCGTTTGAAAATCAGAACAAATGTAGAGACGCACGACGAGAGTTTATTCAACTCTCAACGGAGCGAGATTCAAAGAGGGCGTGTTCTGAAAGAAAAACGGAAAAAAAATTCGTAAAATAACCGCGTCATCTGTTCTCGTGTTGTCTCTCGCTAAATCTATGGCGATTAATAACGACCAGGACTTTCATCGTCTTCGTCAAGTTCTCTTTTGCCACTGAAAAAGATTTCGCCCCGCACCTGGATAACAACACACGGTCGTGAAAATGAAGAAATTAGACAATCAAGAAAGAAAGAAAGAAAGAAAAAAAAAAGGCAACGTCTGTTGTTACATTCCCACCGCGACGCCAGCAAGATTCCATCGCTCTCCTCCGTGTGGTCACGCTGTCTACACGCCGCCTTCACGCTAACTATACAAGCAGCAAGCTCATCAGACAGCACGTAATACTTAGCCCGCTAGTATTTATTTATTTTTTTTTTCCCTTTCCAAACGCGCCATTGAAGAAAAATGACGTCACATCGTACAATCACCTATGGGCACCTGTGTGGTTATAATAGACACCAGTTGTGTGGCCGACGTGCATCCAGGTGATTGAACTCGGCTAATAAAATCGTTGTCGTTTAAAACATTTCGACAGCCACACACAGCGCACCGGGAATTAAAAACTCGTGCCTTCTAATTTATTTACACACACCACGTATGGATGTGTGTGGGGGAAACACACCGGGTTTGTTTAGTTTGTTTTTTTTCTTTGCCCGTCCGCAATCACCCGAGTCATTGTGTTATTAAACAGCGGGTGATTAGGGGGAACTGATGTGACCAAGTTTAGTAATCGAACCGCCATGTTTTGCTTGTAAAAAAACAAGCAAAACAATAACAAAGCGGCTAAGTAATAAAAGCACGTAAAAGAGAGGGAGAACAAGGTCAGTAACAAAATTCAGACGGACTCGATGACACGGCTGAAATTCGGAAGGATGACCTAGGTTCACGTGCTGTATAAAATATATACAGCAAACGAAAAAGGTATAGACAGCAACGGCTTCTTTATTTGTAACCCTCAAAGAGAACAGTGAACCGTGATCATAAACGAAGATATTTCAAGAGAACGTTGACCTTTCTTTTTCTGCCTCCCTGTTAGTCGCTCGGCCAAAAAGATTTTTTCCTTGTCGATGACAATCTTTTTGACTTTGCAGCCATTTTTAATGGCAAAGGTCAATTTTTCAGCAAAATTCTCCCTTCCAACAAGAAGAGATTCCATTTTTTTTTCAAAGCGAGGCACTCGTCCGAGTCGGCTGGATTAAAAAGGGCGTGTTTGACTTGACCTGAAATGACCCGGAACCACGCCCAACTATTTAACAACTCTTGAATTTTTTCGTAATTGTTTCGACAACGAAGAAAAGGAAAAAAAAAAAAATGTCGGAAGCGTCTAGTGTCAAACAAGGAAATGAGAATAATCAAAAGTGAATATTACAATAAATCTCGAAAGAGAAAAATGGTAGAGAGCAAGCAAGCGAAAGGTATTTATGCAAGGGGAGGCGTGGGGGGTCAAGGTGAAGGAACTCTGTGAGAGAGAGAGAGAAAAGGCAATGAAAAAAATAGAAAAAAGTCTTTAGGTGGAGGACGAGCTCAACATGTTGAGCCACGAGAAAATGGAACCAAAATTTCTCACAGCGACATCGTAAGTGATAAACCGTGTTGTGTTTATAATAGAAAAAAAAGGCACAGTCGCTATAGTTATAACAGTAATGTAATAATAATGGTAGCAAACGTGTAACGCCAACGGATGATTCTCGAGGAAAACTTGTGAGCACCTTTAATTATTTCAAATCGTTTTTCTCCTTTCTAAATATCAGAGTTACACATTAGCGCATGGCAGTCTTCCTTTCGCTTTCATCCGTGAACGTTGCCCACAAACGGGAATGAATAATACGAAAAAGAGTTTTCTTTTCCTCGGAATTCCGTCAAGCGTCATTATCCTCACTGCATTTTTAAAACGAAAAAATTTATTTCGTACTAAACGGTGGGGTTCGATCAAGTGGCCAGTTAATCTGCATCAATTTCACGAAAGAAAAACCGATGATTTTCACAAACGAAATTGAACTTTGCACGGTAATCGTCCAATTATTTCATTGACTTTAACTGACGTTGACAACACGCAAATGCAATTCCCCGTTTGCAAAAATAAAAAAAATTGCACATTTTCTATTTATTTACGGAATAAAACAAATTGCCGCGTAACGTTCATCCGGATGCATCATGCACGCGGGATGGCAAAACGAAACTGCCCGTTGCCTAGTTGAACGAATCAACCGAAAACTCTCACAGCCACTTATTCTCTATTATTTATTTAAAATAATTTTTTTTTTTTTAGTTTACACTATATCAGTGACGTTAATTTTAAATCATTCAATTGCATAAATTCCTTGGCGAAAAACATTTAAGGATTCTTCATTTGGGAAATCAATAAGAGACGTAGCACGTGATTGAAGGGACAGCCGGTGAATTTCTAAAACACAAATGGGCTAATAATTTTCAAACAAAATAAGGAAATGAGCAACGATTCTTTTAAGGTTTCCTTGTCCAATCAACCGAGTTAAACGACCAAATCAAAATTGGCATTTTTACTGAAAAAACCTTTCCCTTTTCTCTTGTTTTTGCACGTCATTTGATGCTCGATGACTCTGATTATATCCGTTAAAATTGCTCACAACTACTAATTCCTCCAGTTCATCCAATAAATCAACGAAATGGGTTGATACTTGACGGTTTTCTGTTCCTCGTCTTGTTTGAAGTCCACGTGCTGACGCAATTTTCCATACGTCCAGTTGACAATACATAGAAACTCATTAGCTAAACGAGTATGGCTTGATGAATGAGCCAACTGGTCAGTCTAATCCAATCAAAAAAACTTAACGATAATCCTCGCTGTGCCTCCATCCTATAGTGGATTAAATCTACCTCTGTGTAACCTCAACTATTGCGGTCTATTTCCTCGATTGTTTGAAACCTTTTTTTTTTATCCACGCGATTTCGCAATTTTTTCCGGTCAGTTGCTGAACGCTAATACAACAGAATCCATTTAGAGACAAACCAGCCATTCAATTTAAGTGACCCCGATAAGATTCAGGAATTCTCTACGCTTGACAGGTTAAACAGGCTATTCAAATTTGAACATGTTACATTTTTCCCCAAAAGCTAAATGTAAAACAAGCTTGTGGCGTAAGAATAGAACTTACAAGAACATAGCGCCAATGGCAGGTACTGTAAGCCATATACGTGGCAGGACAAGACTACACACACCATACAGAATTTAAATCCTTTCGGTAATAGGTAAACTACTTGCACGACGATTTGAAATGACATTGTGACTTACCATAAGACAATTCAGCGTAAAAAATTGAACCACGTCGGCTACGCCATACTGGATCTTCTAGCAACTGCTGTCAACTGTCTAAATAAACAATTAATGAAAAGTGGGAAAACGTTGCAAATTTTCCGTAAATTTGCCGTAGCGGCCTATGAAAATGCAACAAATGAAGAACGATTTTTTTTTTCTTAGATTATTATTGCCCTTTGTCCTTGACATTTCATATTTTCTTAAGTTACATAAACGTACAGCACCAGGTGAAAATAGAAAAAGAAAAGAGAAACAACAGGAAAAATTGTATATAATAACTGTTTTCAAAACGAAAATGCTGTTGTTCCATGCTGCCGCTTATGGGAAATGTGGACAGATGTTGCATTTTCTCCCTTTCGCTTTTATATACGTACTACAACGATGATACGATGATACGTATTGTACGCATTTTAGGACGTCCCAGCAACAAGAAACACAAGGCGAAAAAGAGAGTTCGATGATCTGTCATCCCGACACACATCAGCGTGTTTCTCTCTATAACGATCAAGAGCTGCTGCATGAGATAGTACAAAAATAAATGTATATAAAATTTTAAAAAATATTTTCGGAAAAAAAATTGCTGCTTGGCCAGCGTAAAGAAAAAAGCAGCTGTTTCTTAAAGTCGCAATATGGTCTCGTCTACCGGTGCGAGTCAAAACACGGTTGAAATGAGTCGACGAGAAACACAAATTTTCAAGGAAAACATATTTCGACCAGACGCATCATTTACATGATTTTGCTTATTTAATTAAAAAAACAAAATTGCCTTTTGCGTAAAAGTCTCATGACGAATGATTACATAAGATAGTGGGACCGTAGAGGGGGCTAAAAGAAAACTGGCCATGGAATGGGCCCCCTTTCGAAGAGTGGAGGGGATACAAAGTAAGAGGGGGAGAAGCACTACACCGGAGTAGGTTGAACTTGAAAGCAAGAAAAGAAAAGAAAAAGGGAAAGAGTGTTGTTTAAAAATAAGAAGGAATGGTTTAGAAAAGGAAAAAAAAAAAAGAATGTAGGATTGACAGATCCCCTGCAGTGCTGAACATGACGGCACGTGAGCCAGCCAATCGTTATAACTTTCAAACTCTGCCTCTCTTTAGAATTCAAATTTTTAATTTGCCCTACATCTTCAAGTAAAAATACAATCGCCGCAACAACAAGAATATCGCGATTTTCCATTAAAAAGAACGGCAAACTGATTGATTTCGGTTTATGTTAGAAATCCTTCAAGTTTTTTTTAAATGTCAGGATCATGTGCCGTGTCGAAGCAGCGCGTCGGGTAAAGCTAACGAGTCGTGAGATGTGATGTCAACTGTGTCCGCTGTGAAGGGAACTGTCCATCTTTTCTGGCCGCATTCTTCTTCTCATCGCGCGCAACAGCGACGTATTTTTCAGCGTTCACTGCAAGGCAAACATCGGCTCGCTTAGAATGCCCGCAACTGACTTAAAACACACACACACACACTCAAAAAAAAAAGGAAAAAGCAACTGGAAATAAGACAGCCCAGCAGCCGGAATGTTTTCAAGAAGAAGAAAAAACGGACTTTTTATTCAGATGATTTTTCTGTCTTTTCACTCACTAGTCTCTTCTTGTTGTTTCATTTTTGCTTTCGTCTATATTCCACCCCCACGCACACACACGCACACACACACACACACCAACGTGTTTTTCTGTGGTTGCGTGGCCGCGTGTCACGGATTCTTGGCCGTCACATTCTGGCCGTCGTGTCAGTGACATCGTCGTCGTTATCGTCCTCCCCTTCTCCCGGCTTTTTCTCCCTTCTCTATACGGGTGTGCGATGATGGTAAAACAAAAACAAAACCCCTAACTTTGATGACACAAACAAAAAACTCGCGATGGTTCCTCACTTTTTAACCTCTCGTAATCTGGTCGGCCGCGAGTCTCGATTGAATAGAGAACCATATATAGGCATTTTGCAATGATTGTTTGAGTGTGCGTCTGAACCGCAATGTTCTCACGTCCGTGTTGTTCTGTCGGCACTGACCTTACACGCACACCTGTTACTCTATTTGTACAAACGTGTGCAATTACGTACGTTTCGGAGTATATAAAGAACGATTATTACAGCACATCTGCGTGCTGGTTTTAGAATATATAGTAGGATATATGCTCTTCTTGTTTGTTTTTATCGGTGCCTTTTTCTCCCCGTTGTTCTTTTGTTGTGTTTTGTTGAACAACAGACGTCCGTGTAGACGGACGAGACGACAGATAATACATCGAGCTTTCGTGGAATTTTTGGCTGGAAAACATTTCCAATCACACTCTGCTGCTGGACACTTTTCTTTCATTGCCTACTACTCCCAATTCTGAGAGCATCTCTGCGTCGTTTGTTTTGTTTTCTCCTTTAACTGTTTTATTGTGTAGTTTCGCTCCATTCTACTTGTTACGTGATATCCTGTACGTTTCACGCTGGCTTGTCTCCACCCGTGTATATAACGCAGTTGTTCTGCAGCCCAAATGCACTCCCGATACACCCCTAAACTTGTCAAAGAGCTAGGCCTGTTGCCACCCCTTCTGCTCCTTTTTCCAAAGGGGCCGAGGATAAATATATGCTGCTAACTTCTGTTTAGGGTTGTTTTGTTGTTGTGAATAGCGGTACGTCAGCAATTTTAAGTTTTGCGATAGATTTTGAATGGATCCGCGTGTAAAGTGACTGACTTGCTGCCGTGAAACTACCAGGTGTCTAACTTCTGCTGAACCGCATGGCGATCAAGTCGATTGGTTTCAATCGAATGAATATAGCGCATTATTTCACGTTTCTACGAACGTGACGAAAACAGTCTGCCCTTCTGTTTGTTGCATTCAGACGTTTAAAAGAATCTGATAAGGAAAGAGACAAAAAACAAACAAAAATTCATACGTACGTATATGATAGAAATGAAAGGGGCAGAAAAGGAATTAAGTTCTGGGACTGATTCACTCTCGGCGGGACAAACAACACGGCAGACTAAATCGACCTTTGTTCGCCAACGTCAAACCCGACATCCACAACAAAAGAATCAAAGTGCCATTTACATTCAAGTTTAACCTACTATAATAATTTGACGCTCGCAACTACATAGATTTCATATTTGCTAGGCAAAACCGGATCGCATAAAAAAAAATCAGTGACAGACGCAATCGTCATGTTGACCCTGAGATGATTGGCCGTGAAGTATTAAAAAAAGAGAGAGAGAGAGAGAGAAACGGTGAAAAAAAAGTAGGTGAGGGTCATTGACTACAAGCTCCGATATTACAGGCAGCTGTGCGTTTCGTGCATGTTTCTGATTATTCAACAAAATATCGGCCGGGCGCCTTGCGCAAATGAAAAAAAAAAAAAAAAAAGACTGCATTAATGATGAGCTGTTTTTGTTCAGTATGCAACACAATAATGGAGACGAGTAAACAACCGAACCGAGAAATTTTATAAGAAAAAAAAAAATCCGTCAATTCGATGATTTTTGAATGGATGACTTGCCGATGTATCAAATATAACGAATGTGGGAAGCAGAGAAAAACTACTAATTTGCTATGCAGACCATCGTCAAAATGTCAAGGGCGCAACAAACAACTATTTTTTTTCCTCTTCGTTTTTTCTCGTGTTTTTTTCTTTTTTTGCGTGCAGCTCCCGCCTTTTCGACAGTCATCAAAGTAGGTCACCTATAGCCTGTGGGGCTGAATCAAACGAATGTTCAACTAACAGATTTCTGCGTGTTTTGTTTTTTTCCACAGCCCAGTGCATGGCATTGCGTTTTTAACAAACCGCCCAAAATTGGCTAGAAATTATTTGCACACGTTTCACGGTCCTTTTTTTTTTTTTAATCCTGCGTTAAAATCAAGTCATTTGGTTGATTCCTTTCTATATGTGAACGGTGCGTCCTTGTGCGGTTTGAAACAAGAGAATTACCCGGGGACCCGGAGACACGTTTCAAAAAACAGATGGGACGGAATTGAAATTACTAGACGAAAACGATAATCAAGGTGCAACCGCTGGAATCAATTCATCAACAAGTTGACAAGACAAGGGCGATTCGTGTAGAACATCGAGACAACCTTACAACAACAACAAAAACAGCAAATTCAAATATGATTAGATTAAAATTTGCCAAACAGCGGTGATCGCATGTGCATATCCTCGTCGATTACGTCACACGATTGCAATTGATGACGTCATGAAGAGACTGAACGATCCGTCTGATATTGCATTATTGCGTGCATCTGATGACGCAATAATGAGCTATACACTTACGTGTTTCTTTTGTTATTTACACGACAATTCGAATCAAACTGTCTGGTAAAAAAAAAAAAAAAAAAACTTTCAAAAGTCTTTCAACTCTTTTTCTTTCTTCGCTTGTTGCCTGTAAGCCACACCCAGCGGTTTTTAATGTTTCGTCGCGGGACATCAAGAACTGATGGCCCACACGCCGGAGACGTGCAGCTGTTTGCTCCTGCTACGCGATGGATATTTATGTGGATAAATAGAAGAGGGGAAAAAAAAAAAGAAAAAGCGATTGAGGGATCCTGTTGCAGCAACACTTCTTTCGAAGGAACTGTTACTTTCCTAGAACGAAAAAAAAAAAAAAAGAGAGACAAAAGCAAAGTAGTTTGGAACTTCAGAGTGATGGCCGACGTATGTCCCCGACTTGAAAAAGACGCTACATTGGTGTTTAAGATGAATTTGCCGCTCCTGTTGGTTCATCGTTGATACAAGTATTTCTAAGAAAACTGGACGACATGGTTTGGGCGGACACATTCTATGTGATTATAGAAGATGAAAGTTAAAAAAAAGAGAGAGAGAAAATCTTCTTTGTTATATTAGCTCCCTGTTTTTGCTACGTGGCACTTGTGTAGGCCCAAAGACCTATTACTTATGGACCTGAATAGCTTAAGAGCCTCATACATTCTGTTTTATTTTTTCGCCTACACTTTGGAACATTTAAGTCCCCCCTCTCTCTCTCTTAGGGACCCCTCATTTTCAGGCCTTTCTACTTGGAACTCTCTTTTTCATTTCATTTTTGCTTTCAGCCTAAATAAACCGTCTTTTCCTTTTTTAAAAGGCCTACGAGGAGAGAGAGAGACTTTTCGAAGGGATGAAGGTGTTGGCACTGCGGGCGTTGCATCGAAAAGGGAGAAGGTAAAATCAAGATGGGTCTACACGTTTTAATGCCGAAAAGGTTGTTCAAGTTCATTGCCCTCCAAAAAAAAGCCACAGAACTCCCCCCTCAAAGTAAAATACATTTTGAGCCGTTGCTAGGCCTCTGAAGACGGCCATGTCGGCCTTTTCTTCCGTGACATGACTTTTGTGTTATTCTTCTATTTGCCTCTTGTGTCTTTTCTACCTAGATTCTTACAGTCATTTCTTTTTTGGCCCGTCAGTAGATTGGCCTTTTTTTTTTGCCCTTAAGCTCTTAGAGAGCGGCTACAAAAGTTATGTTCAAATAGGTAAATAATGTAACCCCCCTCTTACTTTTCTTGTCCTGTTGAGAGGGGGGCTCTCTCCTCGACATCAAAACTGTATAAGAAAAGAAAAAGAAATAAAACTTACATCATTGAAGATTTTCCGAGCCGTGAGTCGTATAAAAGCACAGGAGAAAAAAAAAACAAACGAGGAAGGGCTCATTTGAATGTCGGAACCGGAAACATCAAATTTCGCCGTTATTGGCCGTGTCAGACATCCACCAAAAACATCCAACAAAGTCATACGATCTATATCAAATGCTGTTTGTCTAATAACGAAATTCTGCGTATGACAACAGTGTATGCAGCAGGAGCCAGACAACTAGACCCTACCTCCGTCGTCTACGTAGCTGTCGGGATATGTGCGAGAGAAAAATGCTAATGAGCCTGTGCTATTCCTTATTTCATTCCTCCATCGCAAGTCACCAGATTCTTTTCGAGAATATTTTTCTGGTAAGGTGCAGTGAGGGGGGGAAAAGCGAAATATGTTCTTTTCGGGGTGTTTTTTTCCCTCCGACGTTCGTATTTATACAACGAGTGTGTAGAAAAGAAGAAAATGAAGATGGACGAGAAGCCAAAAAGAAAAACGCCATCGAGGCGTGGGAGTGACATTCCTGCGTTTCAATGATCGCACGGAATGTCGAAGCGCACGATTGAGAAACGATGGAACAGGCTCTCCGCTCCGCAGCTGCAACATATATACAAAGATATAACAATCAAGTTCTATATAGAGAGACAGGCGAACGGACGAGTCCATTAAACTATACCCCAAAAGTCCGTAATGTCCCGTCTGTTAGGTGATTTACCTGTGCACAATTTAGTTTTTTTTTTCTCTACTCCGTTACAGTCGTTCCATATCTTAGTCACTGTTACATCCAGCAGCCCCCCTTTTTTTTTCCCCCGTCCGGGATGAGATACGACAATGCGTACTGTAGCGTGTCACGCTGATGGTGTCGTTCCTCATATTTTTAAGGAGTGAGCGGTCGTATAGAATGTGTCGCTTGAGCGACACTAGTATTGCCAAAATATAAAAACCGGCTATAATAACAAGCAATAACAACACCATTTATTTCTT
The DNA here is from genome assembly GCF_020631705.1 of Daphnia magna. Taxonomy (NCBI): domain Eukaryota; kingdom Metazoa; phylum Arthropoda; class Branchiopoda; order Diplostraca; family Daphniidae; genus Daphnia; species Daphnia magna. The sequence goes on from NC_059187.1 coordinate 7,816,324, forward strand.
TTGTAGCTTAAAAAACTAACTGCCCACCCCCCCCCCTCTCCCGCACAACCGTTCATCTCGTATAACTAGCAGCACGGACGTGTAGTTTTTGGCAATCACTCGAATGCCGTCAGCCAGACGGCGAGATGATGATCGTAATATCCCTTTTTTTCTATTCCTATTCAAATTCTTCATTTATCTCGAAAAGAAAAATTTAAAAAAATAAGTTTTTCTTTTTCGGCTGGCTGAGTTCACTTCGAAGCTTGTTGGGTGTTTGTTATAGACATCAGACATGGAAAGACCGTCTTTGCCTCGCCTGTCACTCAACTCTGCAGAGAAAAATATGACGGTCGTTCACCTTGTTTTTTTTTTTGGGGGGGGTGTATTAGTGTTCCTTTTCTTCCTATTCCGTCTTTCTTGTTTTGTCTCTTTTACAACTAAAGGTTTTGCAACGGGCTGCCGAACCTTTTATTTGTGAAGGAAACGTACAAACGAGCTGAAGGAGTAGCAACACAAATTTGTCTGTCCACGAGACAAAAGGAAAAAGAGCAAAAGCTTTTTTTTTTTGTTCCTTATCTTTCCGAAAAACCTCTTTTTGCACAGACGACTACGGATACAATCCGAAATGACTTTGGCCAGCCACCACAATGAAAGCCCCCGGAAAACATTCTTAAAAAGAGAGGGCTAACGCAAGTGAGAAACATTAAATTTTTTTTTTTCCTTCCCTGAACTCGATTTACAAGTAGAAAGAGGCTGTTGAGACACGCAGACCAAAAAATGAAGGAAACTTTTAATGAGTTGGATGAGATGGCGTTTTGTTACAATAACAAGAAATTAAAGTGCTTTTCTGACTGACGTTTTTCTTATTATCGAATGATAATCAAACGTACAGTAAAATCGGCTTCAAATTTATTACACGAATTGAAGCGATAGCCAAGCCATTATTAGTCAACTGCCCTAAACACACCAAAAATCCCATCACGTCAATTATCGTTCTTTTTCGTTGAATAACGCAAGTCTTGCGTCATACAGAAAAAAGCTCATAAATTCGAAAAACAACTATAGCCGCTTATTCTTTCACCTTTTTCAAATAGGGAGAGAAAACAAAAATGGGCGTTAAAAAAGAAAAGTAGAAAAAAAAAAAGAAAAAACGAGAGGGGATTCTCGTTAAGCGTGTGCTGCTTCGCCCACTTCTTCTATTATTCCGAATGGGTAACACGAAAGAGTGCCATGCAAAGACTATGTCGGTAGCAATAAATAAACCCCCTCGCCGACAACTTGCTGCTAACCAAAATTGATCTCTTTTCTTCCTACCTTTTCTCTTGTACCTGTTGGTCTACTCAGGTAGTCAAATCAGTCAACCCGCAGGGTCAACCAGAAAACCGGCTACTCTTCTTTCTCCTACGCATTATTTACAACTTCTTCTTTTTTTTTGGTCGACATTGGTATGCATTTTCTCTTAAAAATGGGCCAGCTTGCCAATACGAGTTGTATCACTAAGCTGACCGATTCTAAAAAAAGATTGCGTATTCAGCCCTTTTCTTTTGTTTCTTTAAGATAATGATAACGGCATTGTTTGTATTGATCAAATTGTCGGATTTAAAAAAAAAATGCTCTTACCATTCCAGATTGTTACGGTTGATCGAGAAATTCGATCAATTTACCTAAGCAAGAGTTCACCTTCCGTCATCCAATAGGATTCACCAGACGACGATCCGAGACTTATTTTTTTTTTTCGTTACATTTGCTTAGACGTCCGGTTATTTGACGTTACGCGGCTTATTTCCTCAAGCCCATCTTCTTCTGTTTCAGCAGCGCATTGCGCAAGGCGATCTGTAAAAAGAGAGGAAAACAAGTACAAAACTGCCACGTGGTTTCTTTTTGGCCAGTCGTCAAGACAATTTACCTGCTTATCTTTGAAAGATCGCTTATGTTTCCCCTTGGCTTTTTGTTTCAACATCATAAAGTTCTTGTTTTTGCTCTTTTCTCGATTTGTAGTGCTGGCGTTAGGATTTTGACGTTTAGGCTTTCGTGTTGGTTTTTCACGGTCAGCACGCCCTTCCTATATCGATAACAGCATTTTGGTAATCGACATTAACAACTAGCTCTCAGTTGGCAGGTAAAAACACAGGCAATCAAACATTACAACACACAAGAAAATATATGGAAATTATGTGGGACAGGTGCTTTACCAAGACTGTTGTGAGGCGAGAATCCTTATCGTGGCGGCGTTTCTTGTAGACTTTCTCAATGTCGTCCAGTCGGACTAACTCACCCCTAATATTAAAATAAAAAACAAGACAAACAATAGGATGAGTCTATAAGCTAAAGAGACAAAGTCCACGTTGATTTTGTAGGATTTCAAATCATGTCATGGAGAGATGAGTGTTACAGGATACAAATCTCTATGCCCAAGAGATAAAGAAAAATAAAAAAAAATCATGCCACCGATTGGAACACAAAATAAAGTCAACTGTCTACGTGATATCATATGGGCTGAACGAGACTTCCGCGTTTGATTACAGCGTCCAATCAAGATGCGCTTGGATACAAGACATTTGAGACGAGTTATGGGGTGATCCCATCTTGCTTAATACACCACACACACAGACTGATAATCCAGAACGACTGTTTTTGCCAGCAAACGAAGCGGACTACGTGAGTCATGCAAAGATGGACTCTTTGACCCTAAGACTTAAGAATGTTGCCTAATGCCGTGCACGTGTAGGGAAGACATATTACCGCTTTATGGTGTCGTCCAAGTCATCAGCGATTTTTCTCTTTTGGCGGGCTTTAGAGGCATCCAACTGCTTCTTTACCTGGGCAGCATCGATCTTTGCAAAGTCTTTGTCCGTAAGGATTCGACTCAAACTGACTGCAGCCGCTTTTATTTTCCTTTCTTCAATGACGCTGGGATCCTCGGCGGCAGCAACAGTTTTCTTCCGACTTCTTTTCAAATCTTTATTGATTCTCTTTTGTTTTTTCTTTTCTTGTTTCGTCAGTGGACGTCTGACTCTTTTTTCAACCGTATCACCATCCTCTGATTCTTCTTCACTATCTGAATCTTCATCGCCGTCCTCGTCATCAGAGTCTTCTTCATCAGAGTCTTCTTCATCACTCCCTTCTTCTTCACCACTGTCCACTTCTTCGTCGTCTTCATCATTGTCCTCAACTTCAGAATCAGTGTCAACCTCTTCACCGTCATCAGAGTGAGAAACATCGACCCAACCGTCGTCATCACTTTCATCATCATCTGCTGATTCATCTTTTTCGTCATCTGGGTTGGCATTTTCATCATCCGGATTCAATGCCTCTGCTCCAGGAATATAATCTTTGGCATCCACAGCTCCGTAGGCTTTGATTGTCAACTCGCTCATAGCTTCTGTGGGCCGACCCTAGTGAAGAAGAGAATAAATAAATAATCAAGTGAGCCTGAAACATGACGCATTTCAAAACGAAAAATAATCTCTCATAAATACTCGTTCTTTGCGTGGCAACATTTCCGGGTTGATGACGCGATACAGCTGTAGTATAGACCTCGATGCCATCATCACACTCTTTTGTTTTGAGGTACGGTATTCGATAAGTTCGCGTAGCAATTCGGCGTTCATTACTAGTGGACATCTGGCACATATTTCTCTAATGGCGTTTAGCCTGCGTCACAATTGAAACACTACTATTATTAGTAAGATGCAAATGCATGTACTGAAATAAAGAGTCCTCACCCCACGGCCATTACTTCAGCGGAATTCCGTTCTGTCACGAAATTGCTGACTATGGCACTCACTACCGATTCTAAAACATCAGGTGGCAAGAGCTCGTGAGAAGCCTGTGCAGCAAACAGCAACATTTTGGTCACATCTGCCAAGCGCCAAAAGATATTAGAAATGTTTATGTCCCCATTCGAGACAGACTCTATTGCCCACAACAGTCTACCACTGACAGTTCGGCATTAAGTTAGTCATCACCTCTTTGGTGTGGCTGTAGAAAACGATTCAAGTATGGGTAGAAATTAAAGATGAATAACTGGTGGGTGCCTATGAGTCGAGAAATCACATCTAACGCCATGACTTTGACTTCAAAGCGTTCGTTCATTCCCTCGACATGTTTAAACAACTGCTCTGCAAAACCTTGAAATAAAGCAAAGAAATCATTACCGGCTTAGAACGGGATTTTAATTCAAGAAACGGTGAATTTACTTTGGGGATCCCGGATCAAGTGTATGGCAGAGAAATTAAACACCGGGGCCTTCTTTGAATTATTGCGTTTCTGGTAGACGTTGGAAATACAATTAATTTACTATCCATCTAGTCTTGCCGACCAATGCTAATCACGAACTGTAAACCCCTACCTTTAAAGTCTTTTTGACTTTTTCCATTTGTTTCTCGCGTTTTCGAGATTTTTTATTTACTCGAGCAGCCATACCAACTTCCCTGATGATGACGTTTTCATTCTGTGTTAAATAGAAGAGCGAAACATTCAAGATCGGGCAACGAGAACTTAAATAAAATCGGTTACCTCGGCTTCACTGTCTGAATCCTCTTGTTTTTCGTCAGAACCCATGAAAAATTGCAAAGCTGTAACCATAACCTAGATATCATCGGAGTATACAATTAAGAAAGCTTTTACTTTGAATATGCAAACGAGTCTTACCTTTGTAGTTTTAGATAGACATGCAGTAGCTATTACATTTACAGTCTTTTGGTCATTCCAAATATTTTTCTTGTAAAGGTCAATCATTACATCCTAAAAAAAAAAAGTATGTTAAAACTAGCTGTCAACTTTCTATTTCAATTGACAAGTCACATACCAGAGACATCTTTGCGGCAGTGATGTTTGAATCTTTCAGCATGGCAAACATGAAATTCTGGAGGACCTGTTTCAAAATATCAAATATGAGCATTAGTTCCAGAATATCAAAATTATTATAGAAAAGTAAGTTACATTATTCAGTTTTATGTTCTTTGATTTTGAATTCACATTTTTTATATCTGTAATAATGTGATTCTTTAGAAAGGCTCTTAGCTCTTTGTCAGGGCAGCGAAGAAGTTGAAAAAATAGGGTCAATAAAGATGTCGGTGAAATCAGGTTCTTGTTACGCAACAAGATGAGAGCCCTGCAAAATGTCTAGGAAAAAGAAAATGGTGTGTATGAGCTGGTTGGCTTGTCTAGTAGGAATTTATTTATTACTTTTCTCATGTCAGGATGTAGAGTTGTTGGGTGGCGCTGTAAAATATCCATTAGTTCCTGTGGATATTCCTTCAAATCTTCAGGGAAACAATGTGAAACCTAGATGGATAGAAAAAAATTGTGCTAATTAAAGAACCAAACAGGAAGAAGTGCTGGGTACCTGGGCCAGAAACATTACTAAGTCATCAAGATCTTTATTGTACTGGTCAGGTTTCATTTCAAAGACCATCCTTGTTGAATTGTAATGACGATGCTGTTGCATAAACTGCGAATACAAACAGTTGTAATTTTGTGCATGTTTTGTAAAGAAAAAGGCAGACCAAAGTATAAAATGGTCGTTGACAACTGTACCTCATCTTTGTAAGATGCGGGATCTCGCTTCAGCAAATTTTGCAACTGTGGTAGATTTGTAGGAAGCTGATTATTGTGTCTCACCATTTTAATGAATGAAAAATTCACAACACGAAATAAAAATAATTTTTACAAGTTTTGAAAGCTTGAATCAAATTTATTGTGGAGCTGCAGCAACCTACGTTGTTGCAGTAGAGAACCACGTGTGGAAAACAGCACGTTTCCATGCCAACGGGAAGACGTCTGCTAATCGTCCATTCGTCTGCATTGAACTGTAGTCGAGTCAAATGTATGTAATATTTAACTGAATTTTTCAATATATATTAATCTCTTAGCTATTTTTTTTTGTCATATGCAGTGTTTTAAAGTTCCCTGGGACGAAATACAGCATGTCAGAGTCACAAACGCCCCTCTCAGTAGAAAAGGATCCACTTACCCGACGTGAACTATACGTAAATATTAGTTGTCTAAATGCACGTTTTGTTGAATGTGTTCTAACCCGTAAATTTGATTTCCAAAGAAATTTAGCCCAGAAGAACTAAGAGTTTTGAAAGAGTGCAATTATGAGAGTTTCTACTTCAGGAGCTTGCCAATGGGCACTGCACTTGGGACCCTTGCCTATTATGGAGTCAAATCTGGTGAGTAATCAACCGCTAGTTTCATTCACATGATTACATAAACATTCATAGATCTTTGAAAATTGATGATGTGCACAGTTAAATTGGGAAACTAATAATGTATTACTAACTAGGAATAAGCTAGAGAATTTGGCATTCTTTTAATATGATTTCAGGATACCTCAAGGGTAGCACCAAGTGGGGTCCTTGGCCTAAAATCCTGTTAGGTGCATCATTTGGATATTTTGCAGGGAAATTGTCTTATCAAACAAAATGTGCTGAAAAGCTGATGACCCTTCCAAATAGTCCTCTGGCTGAGGCACTACGTCAAAGACGAGGAAGAAACAAAGGAGGTTTTCAAGAAGTGTAAGGGTTATATTATTACTATCATCATGTGATGTATCCAAAGATGTTGATTGATTTTGGACCAAGTAGTTGAATTTACTTGATATTGGAATCATTTCCTATTTTATAGTTCTGTAGTGATATTATAATTTAGTGATATTCTCCATTTATCATTTCTTTGTTCCTTTTTATTTTTTAAGGTTTACTTCTGAACCTATAAACCTTGGACCATCCACGCTGTCTTCCGATGCAGACAGTGGAAATCCTTCAGACTATCTACAAGAGCTAAGAAGTGAGGATCGATCTTACGATGCTCCGCCGACAGCTATTGGGCTCAATGATTCATTTCGACCATCGATGGACTCTTTTGTTGTGTCGGAACAGCCTCTGCCTTCTCCAACCCAGCACTCTTCGTCATACGATGAGCTTCGTAGACAAAATCGAGAAGAATTTGAACAAAAGAGGTTGGATGCTTACAAGAAGACGGACGGATTCAAAACAAATCCAAATGTTGCACCGCATACCGCACCGGGTTACGGCACGTCAGGTGTGTCATCACGAGCTCACGCTTCAGACAAGAAAAATTCTTATGGCGATGTTTGGGAGGAGTGAACTGAACTGAAATCGGATCAGCTGTAGGGTATAGAATTTCACTTCAATCGTCACTATATTTTTGCTTAATTTGTATTCCTCATAATCGGAACCCTCTTGGTATTTCAGTCTTAAAATTATAGAGTCTACAAGCATATGTTTACCATTCGATTTTTCCATATTTGGTAATGTTTCAGGACATTATCACGAGTTAACAATAGGGACGTAGCAAATGCCAAGCATTTAAAATTTCAGACAAATCTTGCAACATGCAAGTAATACTCACCTTATTTCCATTCTTGGATTTGTAGGCTACTTTCAACAGCAACACGATTTAGTAAACACCAAAATCGTTTGGTTCTTTAAATTTAGAAGCAGAAATAACAATCATTTTGTGAGACCATGTCCGATGTATTCCAACACTTGGTTCAAAACAGATTGAACAATCAAAATGATCGAACGAAGTGATTCTGGCATTTTACAGTTCAAAAGGCACTCGAGCACGAAATTTCATCTCATTATCCTCCTGGTGATTCCTGTCACCATAGTTCAATCGAGTATTCATACTTTCTTGTTCTTATAAGATAAACAGTTTTATTTTGCTCACTCGTCGTCGAAAAATTTCAGCAGTGATCGAGTACGACGTTGGAGTAGAGGGTTCTGTAAATTCCGTGGCCTTACAGAACTGATGTAACATAGCGCACGTTACGGATTACTAAGCAAAACTTTATACAGCGTAAGCTAAAAATGATAATTGAAAATAGTTAATGTTATACAGAATCACTTGCAATAATTCTTTTCCCAATCTTATCTTTTCTCATAATAAAAAAAAAAAAACAGAAAATAAGTAGTGTTTTAATAGTATACAACATTTAATCGTCAATTGTTCTCCCGATTTTCGGCTCGCAGGAGACTATACACCCGAGTTCAGTCCCCCATTCCGTTGTATCAAGTGTGTCATTTTTGGAGAAAACCTTTACGAAAAGACAGCCCGAGTAAAAAAAAAAAAGGGGGGAAAATCGAAGGGTGATGATTCTTCATCCTGGAAGCTACGCTTTAGCTTGTAGTTGTTTTGTTTTTCCGATTGTTTGGAGTCGCACCAGAAGCTGAAGCATTTTTTTCCTTCTTCTCTTTTTGTTTCCTGTAAGTAAGTAATCCGTTGTGAGATATGCTGTGTTACTCTTTCATTGCGGACTACCTTGATTGTATCTACTACCTGTTGCGTTCTTTCCCCGGTACGAAACTGGGACCTGGAACAAGTTTAGGTTGATGCTTGGGTCCCTGTTGACGTTTCCTGCCGGATCGTATAGTGGTTGTGCTTTGCAGCACAGCATCGTTTGCCGTAAAAGGAAGTAGCAGATCTACTACTCCTCCTCGTTTCTTGTCACGGTTGCGGTTTTTGTTTCCTCTACCCGGCTGGTGTACGGGATCGTTAGAACCTAATGATGCCGTTGGATGATTTTTAAAAAACAGTTGAATTCGATCAGGGTAAATATGAGAAGAGAAAACAAGGTGCAGAAAGGAACGTTGCCAATGAGAAAAGCTTCGTGTATCGTGAGTGACACGTCGTGTTGAAGTTTGGTGAGTAGAAAGTAAGGTTATGCTACTTCAAAATAGCTATTTTATAGTGACGCACCTTCCCAAGACCAAGGAATATTATTATCTGTGTCTGACGATAGCGTTTGCCGGGATCCAGTTGGCTGTGGTCCTCTTATTCCGCAGCACCAATAGGGCAACGGACGATTGAGCTGTTGAAGCTGCCGCATCCCGGCTTCACTGGCATCAACGTCAGAAGCCAGCCAGAGGCCTGCTTGCAAAATGAGACGTAAGCAACAAACACCTTGCGCAACATGCAGGGTAGACTGAATTTCACCCATGATTTTGTCATGCTCCTCCAGACTCAAAACTGAAATGAACTAAAACTACAATTTGGAAGAACTGCTACACATACTCGGAAAGAGAAATTGAAACAAGCGTCATGCACTAAATATAGATGGAAGCACCCAAACCGTTCACCATACAAGCCGGGGAAGAAAAGCCATCAGCCAATAATAATGGACCGACCCCAAATGCTTCAAGTCGATCAGTAGAAAGTAAAGCTTTGGTTCCGCCGACCGTTTATTAGCATCATGGGCTCCAATTTGGAAAATAACGTCAAGTTGTGTCATCAGCATAGTAGTACTGTATATCAAGTCTTTAGACAAAGTTAGAATGGCAGTTGCTAAGTAAAGGGAAGTGTTCGCTGAGTAATAGCAAGAGTATAGTGTAATTCGCGAGAGTGTAGGAAGGTGATTCGAAGGGTTCGATGTCGATGCGAATAAAACGCTCTGTATGTTTTTGTTTTGTTTCAGAAATCAGATGAGAGAAACGACTGATATGAAATGGACAATAATTCGAAGCTTGATTTGTTTTTACGGAGGAGGGGTATGGGGAGGGGGGATGTGGCAACAACAGTTTTATAATCTAACCTGACGGAACGTTGGGTAACAGCTGGAGATCGGCCTCGTTAATGCGCGATTTGCGTGCACGGCCGTTACCGTTTCCAAGCCGCACCGGTTGGCTACCCATTGATGGGATCAAGGCGGGTCCGGGCACAATGACGGGAGACGAAGGGGCCCCGGCGTCTCTTAACCGAGGGACACCATCCACTAATTTGTTGTGAGATGCTGGATGCCGACCAGTATTGGCCGAATCCCGGCCGTCGCCTCCCTCGCTGTCGCTCGAAGCGCCGAAATTCCAATCAAACACTACAACACAAACGCAATATACCATAACAATAAACCACGGCATCTCTAATGAGCACAACGTTAAAAACAAAACAAAAAAACAAAAAAAAACAAAAAAAACAAACAAAAGAAGGGCATGGGCAAGTTTCCATGATTGCTAGGTTTCTCTAAATAGGGGTGGGTGAAGTAGTAGTAAGACGTTTTAGTTTTGTTTTTTCCTCTCATACCTGTATAACGTGGAGCCAATGTCGTGACTGTGGCTCGTGTGTAAGCGCTCGGATTATTAATGACGATGCAGCCAGCCGGGACCTTGTACTGCAAACAAACATGCATAAACATATAATATCAGATCGTATAGACTATCTGTATAAAAACGAAATGAGTAATGGGAATTTAGAAGTAGAAGGACGCGTGCTCTTAAATTCCGATTATTATTCCCCATCATCGTATCGACATTGTTGGCTCGCACGCAGGCGCCCGCCTGTTGTTTTGAGATAAGTAGCCTCTATCGCATGTAAATGAGCTCTCTCTTACCGTGTACATTTCGACGTACTTGCCCGGCTTGGAGCCAGGGCATCGGACCAGCACTCGACCTCTTGGTAACTGCGGGCGACAAGTGGCGACGAGATGCGCAAGTGGATAAGAAAAATTTAAAAAAAATGATGATGCATCGAGCTTATCAAGAATTCATAACTTGCTCTTATGTACCTTAGTGATGGGCGAACTTGTATCTCTGTGAACGGTTTGACTCGTGACGTGTATAGTAAACTGGCACTTGGCCTGATTGCCCGCTCCATCCTGTGCTACGTATGCGATTTCGTGATAGCCAGCCTGGAACAACTCTCCAGGTTCCTGTTTTATTTTACCGCCAATAGCATGTGTTATTGATGTCCGCGAAAACGTCAAAAGGAATCAGAAAACCAGAAAATGTTAATTTTGAACTAACCCTGGATTTGTTGAGCTGGACGATTTCAATGTTGTCGGTAAAAATAGGCTCGTTCCATGTCACGATCTGGCAATTTACATGACAATCAACAACCGTATAATATTCCTGCAGTAAAATTTAAGACGATAAATGCGGATTATGGACTCACCTGCGAAGATTGGCCCGGTTCCAGGAAAACGGTCCAAGACGTTGGACAGTTAGTCATACGTGGTATTTCCTTATCTGTTTTTAGAATGCAATGAAATCGAGCTCCAACAGATTTGGTTTTTAAGGATCATTAAATACCAAAGATTTCGATGGTGAAGTTGCACGTGGCTGTTAAATCAGACACGGGTGATCGGACACGGAAAGTGATGGTATTCAAACCGACAGGCAACTCCCCCCCCAGCTGTTTTGCCCATAAAGGATCCGAATCCACGTACCTTCATCGTAAAATAAAAGAAATAGAATTCAAAATTTTTATGCGAAGCAAAGAAAAGAAAAATGCGTGACAGATTGACGCATACATACCGGAACCAGTCCATGTTTGATTTCGGTTGCGAAAAAGTGACGTAAGCTCGCTTCTGTTGTGCAGGCAGGTTTACTGCCATATTGCCAGGGCACTGGATAAATGGAACTGGACTATCTAAAATTTACCAAAATAATAAACGTCAAGATAAGCATGAACTATTTCTAGAACCCATTCATACCGATGCGTTCGCAGCGAGCTGGTTCGTCTGGGCTGCGCCATTGCTGAGATGGCAAGCAATGATAGATACCTCCACCAATGAGTCTGTATCCGGCACGGCATCTTACTTGACATTGTTGGCCAGCAAATGTCTTTCCGGTGGAGCAGGTATGTGGCATTAGAACGCCACTATCAGGCGCCAGCAGTTTGGGGCATGCTAAAGCTGTTTGGTCATTTATAGTTGGAATGAAGGAAATAAGATAAAACAAAAACTGCCAAATTTTTTGTGAATTTACGTATGCAAGTGGCAGGTTCTCCTAGCCAAAGTCCAGATCGACCGCATGAAACCGTGGAATCTCCAACCAGCTTGTATCCTTTATTGCACCGGACATTGCAAGTTGATCCGGAATTGTAAAGGGACCGAGATTTAGGTGAACGATTGGCTGACCATCCACTGGCACCTAAATCGCCTCGTCCGTTCTCAGCGATCAGGGCTTCGTCCTCTTGCTCCCGAGACCTGTGTTGAGTATGATTCAAATTCTGGATGCACTCTATCTCGCCATGATCGGGCGCTTTCATTTTCGGGCATCTAGGCGGTAGTTCGGTGCACGTTCGTCCATCGGTTTCCAAGTAATACTGGTCGCTGCAAGTACAGTGATAGGCTCCACGTGTATTAATACAATCTTGACTGCAGCCACCGTTATTGGAACGACATTCATTGACATCCACGCAATTGCTCTGATTCCTGGAATACGAACGAAAATTGGATTTCAAATTGGGTTCGGTGAAGTGTTAAAGAGAAAAATATATGATCGATTCATACTTGTGGCTGACATCGAACCCCGAGTTGCACGTGCAACGGAAAGATCCAATCGTGTTGACGCAAATGTGAGAACAGCCACCGTTACGATGGCTACATTCGTCAATATCTATGTAAAACGACATCATTAGACATGCTTTTTACAGATCTAGTTTAACTGATGATTGAAACAAGGACATTTCTTGTCCTGGTTCAAAACCAACATGGTTTATCTTTCAAATATGTTCACCATGAGTGATTGTATCACGACACGAAAATGTCCCCCAGGTTAAAATAACATCGGCCTTCACTAATGGCCCCCACTTTTTTGTCAGTTCTAGAGAATTTTCATGTCAAGAATTATAATTACCAATGCATGCATTTCCTTCACTTCGATAACCAGCTTCGCAATCACAGCGATAACTTCCAGGTAAATTTACGCAGCTACCCTTACAGGGTTTAAGAGTCTGACACTCGTCAATATCGACACAGCGTTCCCCTTCAAGTTTGTAGCCACTTTCACAGTCACAGCGATAAGTGCCTGGCAAGTTTGTGCATCGACCTCCACACTTGTAGTTCAAACACTCGTCAATATCTAAAATAATTTGCAAAAAAAAACCAGATCAGATGGCGGCAACTACAATTAGGCTCCATTGTGTCGTCTGACCTTCACAACGACCATTTCGAAGCTCGTATCCGGGGTCGCAAATGCATTTGTATGATCCAGGTAAATTAATGCATATGCCATTGCAGGGATTTTCTTTGCATTCGTCCACATCTAAAATTTAAATACGAAAGAAAAAAGTAAAAATTTTAATTATTAATTTTTATAACTTTGATAATTGGCAAAATTCAACGTTGGAATGCAGTGCTGCCCTCATCAAGGTCAGGCGCCAATTCTAGGAATCATATCGAACACGTTTTTGCATATATTTGTCGCTGGCTCGTGCGACTGACGTCACGTACATTTCGAGCTCCGAAGAATTTTTGCCGACAGCTACACAAATCAATCACTGTCGACTTTTTAGTGTTGAACATGTGCCAGTTTATGAACATTCTTTACTGAAATTGAACTGATTAGACTGAACCCTGAATAATGGAAGGCGAGTTTTTCTCGCTTTGCACGTGTTTCACCCCTTCTACGTCGCATCGACCGATGTACCCTGATAGCCGCCATTATTCTTCATCAACGAACACCAAGATTCGAGTTCGCGCCTTGATAAGGTAGGAAAACATGAAAATATATTTGATTATTTTTTGGTCAGCTGGTTGGATTGTGAAAATTGTCTTTTTTTTAAAGTTATCTTTGTTTTTCGTCTGAAACTGAGCAAAGATGAGGCATCAAGGGGATACTTTGTTTCAGACAAAGGAATTGGCGGGAAAAAGGTTAAGGTATAGAAATATACAAGTGTAAAGATTGTTTCTTGAAGTTTCCTAGTGGCCTCTGAACTTTTCTTTTGTTTGTATCGACTTGCTTTTTTATTTTTTTTTAGCTTCACCCTATTATTTTTGCGCTTTGCTTCGCAAAAGTTTTGCTTTTCTGGCGGTTCTCAATGGCGTGGCTCTATTCTTGTTATCTCTACACTTCAGTGTGCATATGGTGGAAGTTAACTTTACCTTCGCAGTCGTTGCCTCGCAGGATGTAACCAGGTTCACACTGGCACGTAAATGATCCCTCTGTGTTGATGCATTTGGCTAAATTACCACACGGCTGCTTTTGGCACTCGTCCACGTCTGTTTGTTGCAAACAATCGCTAGTTTAGGACTGGGGGAAAAAGCACAACAATCTGAAAAAAAGTAGTAGGGGATAACCTTTGCAAACGTTGTCGTCAAACTCATAGCCAAACGGGCAAAGGCAAGTGTAGGAACCTGGTGAGTTAATGCATTCAACTGGGCACGGATTGTTAAGGCATTCGTCGATATCTAAACAATTACATTTTCATTTTGCTTCGTTTCGTGTACTTCTAAAGACATTTATTTTTGTTGAGCTGATTTTACCTGAACACGTTCCGTTATCGCCGAGCTGATATCCAAGCTCACAGGAGCAAGAGTAAGAACCTTGGGTGTTGATGCAAATGCCCTCGCAGGGTTCGTTGAGGCATTCATCGGTATCGACGCACTGGTCGTTATTGTTGATCTGGAAACCTTCGGCGCAAAGGCATTCGAAGGAACCGACAGTGTTGCGGCAAATGCCGTCACAGGGGCTCGTGGTGGCGCACTCGTCGATATCTGTCGATGCAACATCATCTCAGAGAATTCAATTTTGTTTTTCATAATCGGGAAGTAGGGGCACAGACCTATACAAATGTCTCCAATCAATTGATATCCAGGGTGACAATCGCAGATGTAAGATCCTGGGATATTGGTACACAATTGATCGCAGACTCCATTCGGACATTCGTCGATGTCTATCAGAATAGATTTTTATTACATCTCTTTTTTTATTTTATCTCCTGCTTTTTTTTTCTTGTTTTATAAAAAAAAAAACCTGTGCATGTTCCGTTGATGTTTTCAAAACCATCGTCGCAATCGCATCGGTACGATCCTTGTAAATTGGTACAGGCCGTCGAGCAAGGCGACAATTCAGCACACTCGTCAATATCTAATTTTTGTTTTGATTTTCATTTCGAATTTTTGTCTGCCAAAATTTTATCTCTTGAGATCCAATTCTTACCTGCGCAAGCAGTGCCAGTGGTGCGGAATCCTTCCGGGCAGATGCATTCGTAAGAGCCGAGGGTGTTGCGGCAGGTCCCGCCAGTTGCACGACACGAGTGCCCAGCTTCTTGATCCACCGATTCACATTCGTCAATGTCTTGACACGTCTTTGCGTCCGTTTCACTTAGACGATATCCTTCCGGACATTCGCACCTCATTCCACCTTTGAGATTGACGCACTCGTGTGAGCAGCCTCCGTTTTCTTTGGCGCACTCATCGATATCTTGACGAGAGAGGGTGGAAAATCAATGATGGCCAGCTCGTACTTGATCGCAATATTTGATTTAAAAAAAATTAGTGAAATTACCTTTGCAAGTTTTCTGATCAGCGCGAAGTTTGTATCCGGCCGTGCACTTGCATTCGGCGCTTCCTGGAAGATTGATGCAGTGGTGCGAACAACCGAAATTGGGCAGGTCTTGATCAGAGCATTCGTCAATGTCGCTGCACGTCTTGTTGTTGCTAATATCCAACGCGTAGCCGGAAGGGCAGGCACAGTAGGCAGATCCTTCCGTATTGATGCATCGATGCGAACACCCGAAATTGTTGTCTGAACATTCGTCTAAATCTAAAAGAAACCAGTTGTTAAATTTGAAAAAGCCATTTGAGATAATAGTGCCACTCATTCCTGTTGTTGTTCATACCTAGACACGCTTTCCCGTCATTGCTCAAGTTCCAGCCGCTGGGGCAGTCGCAATGAGCTGATCCTTGAGTATTGATGCACAGATGAGAGCAACCGAAATTATCTTGCGTCTCGCATTCATCGACATCTAGACAGGCCGATCCATCTTCAACTTCGGCCAGCCGATCAGCTAGTTGAAATCCTTCCGGGCACGTCTGATCCAGTTCGAAACTCTTTTCCTCTTTGATGTCTGGGGCGACGGTTGTTGTAGTAGTTAGAGAATTATCGATTCTATTGGCTCTATCTTCCAGTTCTTCCGGTTCCTCTTCGTCTCCCTCTTCTCCTTCTTCCTCAGTCCCATCTTCCTCTGGGTCTTCCTCCTCTTCGTCTTCCTCTTCAACCGGAACGATGTCGGCGATGACAGGGGTCTCGGTAGTGGTCGTTGTCGTTGTCGTTGATGTGGTAGTTGTCGTACCAATTGTCGTCGTAGGGGCTGGTGTAGTCGTCGGAGTGGCTGTCGTAGAGGTTGGCGTAGGGGTAGTAGTTGTTGTCGTTGTTGTCGTTGTCGTACTGGGAGTGGTAGTTGAGGGAATGGCTTCCTGGATAGCTTCCGCTTCTTCTTCTTCATTGTCTTCATTGTCTTCATTGTCTTCATTCTCGCCATTTTCTCCGTCCTCTTGCGATGAAGCTCCGTCCTCCTCCGAACACCGGAACGATCCGATCGTATTGATGCACGTGCCCGCGCAAGCCTGTCCAACGTCCTCCAACTCGCATTCGTCCATGTCTATTTGAATTCCGATTAAATTTTGATAGCGTTTGAATGATTTAATCCAGGGACTGGTTTATGTTGTACATTCAAATTTTGACGAATCACGCCCTTGTTTTGCTAGAATTATTCGTGCATGTTACCTTCGCATGTTTTCCAATCGTCGCCCAACATGTAGCCATCAGGACAGGTACAAAAGGCGGTGCCCAGCGTGTTGAGACAGGTGTGCGAACAGCCAAAATTATCTCCCAAACTGCATTCGTCCAGATCTTCGCACGTGTGTCCGTCGGCCGCCAGTTGGGTGCCTGGACGTTCGTCGCAGCTGCACTCGTAGCTGCCGTGAGTGTTGCGGCAAGTGCCTTGACACGGACCGTGACCGTTACGCAGCAGACACTCGTTGTGATCTAATCGCAATTCACAAAACCCAATGATTTCATTTGTTTCGCCTCTTTTTTTCTTTGTCTTTTTCGTACAAGCCAGACGCTAGAAAGAAAGCGCCCGCTATTGAACAGTGACAGGTTTTTTTCTTTTTTTAAATAAAGGGGGGGAATAATGCTCCATTTTTGGGGATAGACTTTTGCGTTTAACATTTGAATTGCTTGAAAAGAAGAAGAAAGAAAAAGACACAAAGGTCAGGCGTAAAAATTTTTGAAAAGAAAAAAAGAAAAAAGAGGTCGAGACCAACCAATTTTATACCATGTCCAAAATAGGCAAGTGTATAAAAAAAGCTTCTATGTACATTACTACATTTCCATGTAGCGTTTTTTTTTTCTTTCCCCGTTTCCCTCTTGTGTGATGCATATGAGCGATAGGCTTATTGTGTATACAACCATGTTTTTGTTGTATAGCACTATTTCTATCCTCCCCTATATTCATTTTTTATCTTCTTGCTTAACTCCTTTTTAAGACTTTTTTTTTTGTGTGTGTTGTTGTTCGTAAAAGATAGATGGGAGGGAATTTTCAGATGTATCAATAAAGGTAGGAAACGAAGGGGAAAAATAAAGTGCATGTCTACCATCCGTTTAGACGAAATCAATAATCCATAGCTATGGGGGCATCGGTGGGCTACGTACCTATGCATTTCTTGCCGTTGGAAGCTAGACGAAATCCCGAGGAGCAGAAGCACTGATAGGATCCTTGTCGGTTGACGCAAGTTCCTTCGCAACCACCGTTGTCAATCGTGCATTCATCCACATCTTTTTATTTATTTATTTTTTTGTAAAAACAAAGAGATATAAATTCAAGTTTAAATTAGATTTTTCATTTTAATTTTCTTATTTTTTTTTAAATTTCGATTTTTTATTTTCCCGGGAAAGAAAAATCGAATTTGAAGAAAAAAACGGAAGAAAACAATAAGTTTTGGGGTCAACTTCAATCCATCTCGAGTGGTATAGACACTGTCTGCTGGATTGATGATGTACGGCCCAACTACAAGGAGGGTGTTTTCCACGTTCCACGAGTGGATTGGAAAATTCACTTGAGCTACCCCCTTTTTCATGTGGACCACGCAACGAATCGGCAGGAGCTGGCAAGCAACAGTTTCTTTTTGTAATCGAATTTATTATACAATCAGATAAGGATTTGTCTTCCCCTCTTTTGCCTCTCTTTCTTTCGTGATGCGTAGACGATTGAAACGCGCAGTCGGGGGTTCAACAGATTGTCTCTTGCAGAACCCCATCTCCGCTCTTTGCCCATTAAAAGCGTGTACATCAAAGTGACATGGAAAACCTTTGATTATGTAAACGATTGTATAAAAAGCTTGGGTGCCGACCCAAGGTCGTTGATATTTTTATCGTCTCGTCCGTTATGCGGCCACGACAAGTTCTCTTCTTCTTTTCGTTGCTTGCTCTTCCCTTTTTTGAGCATAGCTAACCGAACGAGTTGATGAATTTTCTTCTCCTTTTCTTTACGGTGAAACCGCGACGGACGCATTCACCACAGCTATTGGGGGTGACTGTAATCTTTTTCTCCTTTTTGATAAGAAAAGAAGGAAAGGAAATGTTTCATACCTGTGCAGGTGGTTCCATCTTGGGCAAGGACGTATCCTCGGTAGCATAAACAAGTGGCTGTGCCGCTTGTATCGTCGCAGATCTGCTCGCAACCTCCTTTATCGTCTCCACATTCTGAACGTTCATTGCCATAGCTGCCGGCATTGGACGACTCCTCCTCTCTTTCGGTCAGCGCGTTATTGCTCACTGAACTAGCGTCTGTGATTACAAAGAATACGACGCAACTCGTTAGCGATACTTTTTCCTTTTACCAAACGTCTCCTCGTCATAAATCAGTTTATTTTTTTTATTTTTTTATCTTATTTTATTTTCGTTTCGTTACGATGGACACAGGGGATAGTTGTACCTTGATCGGGATGGTCAGTGTTAGGGATGATGCAAATTGGGCTCGGTCCCACCCAACGCCCTTGCCGGCAGTAAAGGCGATCCGCGTCCGGGACGACAAACTGGTAGCCGACAGAGCACTGGAACACGGCGGCAGCATAGCGATTTCCACCACCCGGCCCTTTGTTTCGTTTCCTATTTTGAGAGAAAAAAAAAAAACACATAAAACAATCATTATTGTTAATGTCAAGATACCGTAACAAGTTGGCCTATCTCGGAGAGAGAGAGAGAGAGAAAATGCAACAACGAACGAACGAAAGAAACGAAAGGACCAATCCCCTTAGTGCCATAAAATAAAAGAGATCAAATCACAGCATCAGAGGTTGTAAATCAGAGTTGGAGGGTGCGGTCGTCCAGTCACGACAACAGTATTTCATTGACTTTCACGTGTGTTGTTGTTTGGATTTATTTTTTTTTTTCCTGTCGAGAGAAAGAAAGAGAGAGAGAGAAGGTCTGTGGGGAAAAAGAGAAAATGCTCAAGTTCAGGGAGAATACGTTAGCGTGAAATCAAGCCATCAAGGATGTGATGAAAACTGTCCTGGGCGTTCTGTGAGTTCTCACTGGCCAGCAAGTGTTTCTGGCCGTTGAAAGATTTAAAAAAAAAAGAAAAGAAAAGGAAAAATTCTGAGAGAAAAAAATAGAAATTGACTGTCTAAATTGGATCGGGATTCACATACATATTTTAAAATAATAATAATAACAAAAGCACCAAGGAAAGATGTTAAAAATGTAGCAAATTTGATTTTACTTGTTTGCGCGTCAATTTTGGAAAAGGGATTAGGGAGGGGATTTGGACTCACCGTATGTATTTGATTCCCGATCCGTGAGGAATAGCTGGAGCGGGCACGATTGGACTGTTGCTGTTATCGGCATCGACCAGGCACGATTGATCGAGTGTGGCGAAATCCACTGGTGAGTTTTGATTCGATTCTTCCGCTCCATCCGTCGATTCCACCTCGTTGACATTTCTCGCTTCTGTCAGCGTACTTGCTTTAGCCGACGAATGTTTGTTATCGTTGCCTTTTTTCCCTGCAACGACAACCAAACAATTCAATTGAAACAAACAAAAACAAACTAGAAGAATACGAAAGCCAAACGAAACAAAATCAAACCTTTATTCTTCTTTTCTCCGGATGGATTGCTGGATGATGGATTCTTTGGCTTTTTGTCCTCTTTTTTCGGCTCTTTAGTCGACTGTTTGGCAGCTTTCTTCTTGTCCTCTTTCTTGTCGTCCTTTTTGTTGCCTTTATTGCCACCTCCGTTTTTCTTTTTGCCTCGACTGACGGGATCCTCGTCTGCCGCCACCATCCTGTTTTGTATTTTTTTGGAGGCGACACTCAATTGTTATTCAGTCATCCATCACAATGTGTTTCTTATCTCCCACTAATAATTCAGTCACAATTATTTGGAGTTGCGCTGTTAAATCTTACATGGATAATGCCGGATTGGCTCCGTTGAATTGGACGTCATCCATCCCGTCTAGATCGTCGTCCACCGTTTCACTCATCTCGGCCACTTCCGACGAATCTTTACGTGGTAGACGGAAACAAACGAAAAAGTTAAAGCAATTCGATTTGAGTACCATTTTATTTCTGCGTCAACTCTCTCTGTCTCTTTCTCCTTTTGTTGTGTTTACTGGTCTGGTTTGCGCCGATCAATTTTCACGCTACATTGAGCGGTGGGCAACTCTATTCGAGAACTCCGTACGGATATGCCGTATAAATAATAAATGGTACGCACAAGTCGTTCATGCTTCAATGGCCGCCGTAGTTGGTTGCGACTGTTTGTACCCTAGACAACAACAACAACAACAACAAAATCTAATAACGGGAAAGGAAGGAAAGCGCATTCAATTTCGTTATCGGGACTGTGGCACGTGAAACGATCTGGAAAGAAAAAATGGACCGTGAGATCTCGCTATTGTTCGGTTTGATTAAAAAAAAAATTTTTTGAATTAATAAGCCTCTTTTTTTAAATTTTGTCTGCCCATCTGCTGGTACCGTTGTGCAAATAGATTCTGATTGAGTTTCATCCTTTTGGGGCTTTCATTTTTTGATGGGAATAATTGAGGAAGATGAGCTTCTTTGATCGCCAGGAGGAACAATATGCGGCTAGCACCACAACAACAACAACAACAAAAAAAAGACGTTAATCAACTCTTAAAAAACAAACGTGTTCAACTGCCGAGAGGTGATGAGTCAAGTTTTTTTTCTTCTACTTCTTCTTCTTCTTTCCTATTAAGGATCTCATGGACAAACAAACTGTTGAAAACTTTTTTTTTTTTTTTCTTTTCTTTTCACTTGTGTTAATTAACCGTTTTGCATGGAAAAGGGATGTTTGCTGCCTCCCACGACGAAAAGTTTTTTTTTTTTCCCGAGAGTCTTTGGCATTGGGGCAGAACGAAAACCCTACGGGTGTCCCTCGATGCCACACAATAGACAAGAGTTACGTATCGTTTTCGCTCGATGCCCGCGTCGCCTCTTCGTGTTCGTGCAATGATGAATCGAATGTCCCGCTCACGCCGGCCATGTCTCTACGCACAACGCGGGTCCCTTCATTCAATTGGACGAGTCGCAGACAACGTAAGAAAAGAGGAGAAAGAAAAAGGGCAGATGATGTGATGAGAGGCAAAGAAAG